>NC_134575.1:3627500-3697500 GCF_050947875.1 Dermacentor variabilis | reverse complement strand
ATTATTACACTGCAATACCATTCCAAACGTTTCCTGCATTCCCCTATCATACTTTCCCTATCACACATACGATTATTAATCTCTTAGAAGGACGTCTGCAACTTTGACGCAAACGAGGCAGCGACTTCACGAATGCAATAAAGTAATAACTATTCGATAAAAAATAAAATGATTTCGTTCCGCCGGTCGGCGAACTCTTTTTTTTTTCTTTTCTTTTAGCGAGAAAGGAACTTCAGACTGGTTAGACGGTGGAGAAATGACTGCCCTTTCATTTTGGCGCCATATGTTCCATGCCGGAAACGGTCTTTAAGGTCTCTCTTTGTTCTGCACCGTCTTGTCGCTTCACGCTCAGCTGGAATGAAGAAATCGCGCTAAACAAAGCACACAGCGTTCAATACTTTTAGAGGCTTCCTTCTCCAACTAACCTGCGGGCTAAGGAAATCCCAATAATTACATGTTCGAAGAGCACTGTTTATTTTATTTTCACCAAGTTCTCGCACACCCGATCGAGCTCGCTCCGTAGTTTCGTTCAGTATCGTTCATAAAAAAAAAAAAAGCGGCCAGCCAATGTTACCCGCCTGTGAATGCGCCCCGCCTAAGACGAGCTGCACATTTTTTCTCAAGCGCTTCGTTTTGAGCAACAGTGCAGCCGTGCTTAACATGCATGTTGAGGCGCACTGTGCATTATGATTAACCATTCATTACTGCCCGCTCATTCGCACAACAGCGTCTTTAACAGCAATTGATTATTCGGTCGAGTCTGGCTGCCATGCGCTCGTGTTTTTCGCAGTCGCTTTTACTGTGATGAATGCGCATTCGAATGTGAGCGAGGAGTAAACTGTTGTTGTTGTTGCTTTCGCTGTTGTTGTTTTCGTTGTTGTTAAAGAATGCATAGAGATTGAAACACATTCCCAATGAAGCACATTCGAGCTTGAGCTAGGGTTGTCTGCTGCTTAGCCGTGTAACATAATCAGGCAATGTGAGTCAACGCTCCAATCTGATGCTCTCAGTTCGAGCATCAGCCTCCTAATTAAACTCAGAACTGTGTGTTCTAGGAAAGATGCTGCAGCAGTGCGTAAACACTGCTTTGATCGTAAAGGACGCAAGAACATATTTGTGGACACCGATTTTGCGTGCCCAGAAAGAATGATTAGGCCAGAGTTCATGATATTACGTGCGCTGATAGAGTCCCGCGTTCTCATGGTCGAAGCTCAGAAAGCCCTCGTGTAAGAAGAGCACGACACTATATATAAGCACAGCAAAGCAATTTTCTTTTTAAATCTTGCACTTCTCGATGTCTCAGTTAAAGTGGTAAATGCTCAGACGCCCAAATTACAGGGGTCACACTATGCATGCCCCAACAAAGAGAGAGAATGCAAAAAAGCTAAGCATATAAACGGGTAGGGATGTTAAATCAGGGTGCGGCAACGTTCAGTAACAAAAGTACCTCAACATCTCTCACAAAACCAGCTGGTTAGTGCACAATACTTTAAGAAATCTACGCGAATCAGTTTAAGAATCCCTTCCCGAGTTTTCTTAACACGTCCGGAGTTCATCCGGGTGACCTCTAGCTCACAATGATAAAGAAATTACGCGTCCGCTATGATGGAATTTCAAAACTCGTCCACCATCACAACACCGCATCATCTACTTATTAGGCAGCAGACGCATGCATAGGAGGAGGGAGCAGTCACCTCACAAAGCCTTCTCGCTGGACTGCGAGGCGCAGCCATGCAACAGCCGCACTAAACGACAATGCTCCAATTACAAGAGAAAAGGAAAAGCAAAGATACCGAGACGAGCGAAGTATGGTACAAAGCATTATTAGCGTCGCCTATCTTGGCAATCACGTTCGCACGGTTATTCTAAGAGCGCCTCGCCACGTAATGCAAGCCGCGAATCGCGGTCACCCGCTGACGGTCGTGGCGCAGAAAACGTGACACTGCGTTGGCATCCAATGTTCGGAGTGCTCGAGTATCGGCACTTGCAAAAGAACAACGCTTCGTGTCCTCATTGCACAATAATTTGTAAAACATTCTTTCATTCATGGTGTACAATTCGCGTTCTTTTCTTTTTTTTTTTTTTGTATGTAAAGGTTCTCTCGTGTAACCCGCTTATATCATCTCTGGGAGACAGTTTTCTTTTTTTTTTTCGACGGAAGTGAGTTCATCTCTAACAGGGTAGCAAAAAGTGACACCATCAGCAATGGCTCGTGCCACTTCTCGCACGTTTGTCGCCGTCTACTCCCGTCGGATGACGGCGAAAATGCATGCTGCTGGCCGAGGATATAAAGATCGCCCTGACGCTTCCTCGTCGCTAGTCCCGATGCAGCGGACCTTGTTTTCCGAACGCAAGCTTGGTAGCACCCACTGCGCAAGCACTCCGTCACGTGGCTTTCTCATATTCCGCGGGCTTTCTTTGCAACCAGGAAAAAAGGACTACGTGAGACGTATCGTAAGGGCAGCCACTCGATCGGTGGTTTCTGAAGGTGCTCCACAAATCTGCGTATCATACGTGGGGTCCTCAGCCAATATTTAAATAGTTGGGTAATTAAACTTAAGTAATTAGTGCGTTATAGGGAAAACAAATAATTCTATGTTACTATGGGCTATTGCGAATAGTATGCGTTCGGCTCAGTTCGCTTCCGACGCGCGTTTCATTTTTAAATTCTTGGCTCAAGTTATGTGGGACACCCTGCGTGCGTGCGTGCGTGCGTGCGTGCGTGCGTGCGTGCGTGCGTGCGTGCGTGCGTGCGTGCGTGCGTGCGTGCGTGCTCTGAACCACCGTCAGTCAACTGCCTTTCGCTCCCCGGGACATCCAAGAGACGCGAAGCGATACTAACGCATTTCTCTCGCATTTACCGCAAATCGCCACTGATATATATATTTTTTTCAAGTCATCTTAGCTATCGCTCACTTATATGCATGCACACGATTTTCTGCCTAGCAAGAAGACTTCCTCCTTACCCCTGCAATCATTATTTTTTTTTGCAACCTTGACACTAGGTAGTGTGTAAATTAAGGGACAACAGCATAAGAGACCACCATTTTATGCTTTAATGCAGCAGGTTCTTCAAGAACGTGCTTCATGACGTTTGCGCAGCAGTTTGTGCTGTTATAATGTGTCCAAATGGCGAGTAACATTCACATCGACGCTCGCCAGCGAAGACAAGGACTTCGCTGTCGTCGACCATGACGTGGTCGTCTCGTTCAGCAGAGCCGAGGTTAACCTGGTAGGAATGGTTTCGCCGCAGTTAGGCGCCCCAAAGTCGTAGCCTTGAATCAAATACACCAACAGGTAGGCCAGTCCTGATCCCGTGGTCAGGCCTACACTGTACGATAGCGTCATTATGTTCCCTGGAAAGAGAAAATAAATGCATAATGAAGGGCTGGTTACGATTTCACCACCTACTTCCGAGCACGCACAGGCACACCGGCTGCCATCTTATACAACACACGACTTCACTTATACGGCGCATATCTTCGCATCTATAGATAAAAATTTGGCGTTACAGTCGTCCAAACACCGTTAGAATCATGAGCACGTATTTTTCTATGACTGGGATTGCATTAATTGAAAAAGAACAGTGGCTTCCTTTAATTTCTCACGTATATATAGGTCAGATGTGTTGCCTGCAAGCCGTTCAAGGCTAACTTAAAAAAGTTCAGTGTTTTACGTTACCAAATAATACATTTAAGCGTCCAGCGCTCCGTGCAGAAACAAGCCTACACGCTTTTGAATAAGCGCGCCGTTAAATCAAGTTGACATTTGGGCAGCAAATCATAACTGGCGATAATTATCGGCAATTTAGACCGTAGAGAAATCGTCCCATTTGCCTTAATAAGCGCCTACGTGAGCCTAGGTAGCATAGACAGAAACCGCATATTTACGGCAACCTCGCCTCCTACACCAAAATTATGTACAATGTGCGTTCACACCTTTAATCCACCCGTGCCAGAGCTATGTAACAGAAAAGCTCAAGGTGTGTTTAGCGCACGCGAGCGCGTCACAGTGTGCCCGAAATCGCAAGTTCGTAAGAGATACGAGGTATTTTGGAACGTTACTTCGATAAACGAGTTCGCCACGTGGCCCGTGACGCATACGCGCGCAGCTGTCGAGAGGTAACCGCGGTCGCATTCTAAGCGTGTTTGGGGAGTCTGCCTACGCTCCGCTGCGACACGTACCAGTGAGCTCCTTCTGGTCGTCGGGAACCCTGCCGGGGGCCAGTATCATGGGCAGCGATCCCAGCAGGCCGTTGGTGACGCCCAGCGCCACGGACAGGAACATGGCCCAGAGGTCCGCGGTCGTGGAGCTGCCCGCGTCCCAGCGCGGCAGCGCGCACAGCGCCAGCAGCGGCACCAGCACCACGCGGCTGCAGGAGAGCCACACCAGCTGCGAGCGGGACCAGTCGTAGCGCAGCGACGCCAGGACCTGCGGCGAGACGACGCCTTGTCTCTCGGGGGTCGTCGCCATCGTCACCAGCGGGGCTCGCGTGCACGCTGGTGGCACAACGAGGAGGCGAGAGCCTCGTCAACCTGCTAAGCTGCTCACTTAAATGTCCCGCCTTTCTTCATTGCGGTCACCGATGATACCGTCCACCTCCAGTGGCTCAGTGGCCATGGCGTCCTGCTGCTGATAACCAGGTCGCGGGCTCGATTCCCGCTTGCCACGTGCAATGAAAAATGCTGCGCACCCCACTTCGGTTCCCGTAAAGAAACCGAGGAGTCAGATTGTGGCTGTGGGATATAAAACCGCATATTGTATTTTTAACTTATAGCGATTCACATTTATATACGAATTGAGGTGTCGTTTCGCTGCTGCAGACAACAGACGCTGTATGTCTCGTTAAATGGGCCATTTGATGCTTTCGCATGAAAACTCCGACACTCCAGAAATTGCAGTAAACTGATAATAAAAGAAATTCCAAAAGCACACCTTCCAGATGAACGGAACTGTGAGCACAAGTTAGGTTTCTTTCCTTCTGTTTCGCAGTACGCATTGCTCGGATAACGAACTCTTTGCTTACATTATCGACCCTGCCTTTCGCATCTCATTTATCTCACTCGTTCTCTTCCTTATACTCTGTTAAATAACCCCCCTCCCTCACACTCACACTGAAGGGCTCCTAGAGCTTAATAAACACTAATTACGTCCATTGGCATGGTAGCAAGGAGATTAATGATGATTTATTTCCCGCGTCAGTGAAACCGTCGCACTGTCGATTTTAGCTTTCACATAGACAAATTCTATTAGTCCTCATAGTCCTAATAGAATTTTGCGATGGAGAACTGAAAACTTAGCATATAAAGGTAATGTCGCTTTCGCCATACATGTATGTATGTATGTATGTATGTATGTATGTATGTATGTATGTATGTATGTATGTATGCATGTATGTATGTATGTATGTATGTATGTATGTATGTATGTATGTATGTATGTATGTATGTATGTATGTATGTATGTATGTATGTATGTATGTATGTATGTATGTATTGTTACGGTTAATGTTGAACCGGCTTTACTTAAGGGACGAGGTTGATGGTGAAGTCAAGATGGTGTCCCGAGGCTGCGCCAGCTAACGTCTTCCTCCTCTTCTCCTCGCCCGGCTCATGCCGCAGCAATCCCCGGTTGCCAGACGAAGCCCGCTGGGCAAGTCCGAATCACTGGGAAAGCGTGGGGTTAAACCGCTTAAGACGGGCAACATGTACTAACTGGGTCCGGCTAGACCGACGACCAGCGGACGTCAAGCGTGCCACCACGTACGTCAAGTCACTCAAGCGATCTACAACGACGAATGGGCCCTTGTACTGGGGTAAAGGGTTTTCGCGTAAGCCACGTTCACGTTTCGGAGTCCACAACCACACAAAGTCTCCTTTAGCGTACGAGACAGACTGATGTCGGCTGTCATAGCGCTTTTTCGATCGGTGTTGCGATGCCACAGTACGAAGACGAGCAATACGCCGAGCAATACGCCGGGCAAGACAAAGCGTCTTGGCAACAGAGTACTCGCTGTGAAAGTCAAACGGTAGTACAGTGTCAATGCAGCTTAGCGGTGGACGTACGTAAAGAAGATAAAAAAGGACTGTAATCGGTCGTCTCATGCTTTGCAGTATCATAAGCATAGGTGATGAAGGGAGTACGTCATCCCAGTCTCTGATCGGAAGATACGTACATGGCCAGCTTGTTACTTAGAGTTCTGTTCGCACGTTCTACAAGCCCATTTGTCTGAGGGTGATAAGGCGTTGAATGACGGACCTGCGAACTGCAGAGACGAAGCAGTTCTTCTACGGCGTCCGCAATGAACTGACGACCGCGATCGCTAATGATGACGCGGGGGAACCATGCCGAAGAATAATGAATCGAAGCAAAAACGTTGCAACGGACGCAGCTGTTGAAGATGGTACGGCCACCGTTTCCGCGCAACGAGTAAGATGGTCGACACATACGATCACCCATCGGTTGTCGTTAGATGATCGGGGAAATGGGCCCAGAAGATCAATACCCACTTGTTCAAATGGCAGGCAAGGCGGTGGCAGAGGTTGGAGAAGACCTGGCGGAGCGGTCGTAGGGCGCTTGCAGCGTTGACATTGTTCGCAACTGGCGACGTAGTGCTTGACTGTGTCTCGCATTCTGGGCCAGTAAAAACGCTCCTGTGTACGGTTCAAAGTTCTGATGCATCCTAGATGGCCAGAGGTCACATCGTCGTGCATGGTTCTCAGTATGTCCGCTCGCAGACTCTGCGGCACCACCAGAAGGAAGCGTGCGCCTTTAGCCGAATAATTGGTCTTGTAAAGCAGGCCGTCACGGACACAAAATCGACCGGTGGCTCCAGGACGCGATGCGGCTACAAATAGAGGTTCCAAACTAATATCATTTTCCTGCTCTGCTTTGAAAGTCATCGAGTCTGGGAATGTAGAAGAAATGGGAGCAAAACAGCCATCAAAATTGTCTTCGTCGCACTACATCGTCGTCAGAGGAAGGCGCGAGAGACAGTCCGCATCTGCGTGGCGACGCCCAGACTTGTAGGAAATAACGAAGTGGTACTCCTGCAGTCGAAGAGCCCAACGTGCCAGTCGTCCAATCGGGTCACGGCGAGTCATCAACCAGCATAACGCGTGGTGGTCAGTAACGAAGCTGCCCCACGTTGTGAAAGTATCTTCATGGTTCTCGAACCACACTAGCGCAGTGTCTGTGAGGAACAGAACGACAATGTCGAGCTGAGCCGTGGAGTTCTAGCCATTGTACTTGCTCACATGTTTGTAGTGGGTGAGCCATTCCTCCACGTCCTCACCGAATTTTCTTGAGAAAGGGCGGGGCTTGATCTGACGCATCCAGGCGCCGGTTGTTCGCACTGGTGCAGCCAGAGAAGGCTGTTGGACGCCGCTGTGGGACATCGGGATCTCAAGCAGTGTCGGAGGCAGTCGAGCGAGGCGTCGGCTCCGGCGTGGCACTTGCTGCAGCAGCTCTGTCGTCTTGGTCGAAGTACCCAGCACCTCCACCACAAAACTGTTACGGTTAATGTTGAACCGGCTTTATTTAAGGGAAGAGGTTGACGGTGAAGTCAAGATGACGTCCAGAGGCTGCGCCAGCTAACGTCATCCTCCTCTTCTCCTCGCCCGGTTCATGCCGTAGCAATATGTTTCATAGTCACCAACTAGCCACCTTACACTCATGCTAAATAGTCTGCGTTGGATAGTGCGACCCGCGCTGGCTTAAGCTGTAATTAGAACAGAATAGGCGTCTCACACTTTCAGCGGCGCTATTTCAGACAAAGAAGTTAACTACACATCTCGAGTGCATTCTTTCTCTTCGCCTTTTACGCAAACTTGTAGGATAACAGAGAAACCTGAGAAGAAGCTAAAGAACGGCGCAAACAACGATGGAACGAAAGATTCAGAGCCCTTCCCCTAGGTGAAGATGGAAGACCAGGGAAGCTGTAGTCCTCAATCGCTGCATTATGTTCTATATGGTGGTTATGCTATATTTGGAATCAGAATCAGTTTCATTCATGACAAAAACGGAGATAATTACAGCATGTGTATATACAGAAGGAGGTCCCGTAGTTAGAAACTGAAATGGAACCTCCTGTGCATGATGACTAGAATTAATAATACAAACAACAATGGCAACGTGTAAAATTTACGAATAAAGGTTTTAGGAGAGGAGGCATAAATGAAGAAAAAAGCAGCATATGAATTCATTAAACAATAACAAGGCTTCGAATTAGTCAACAAAAGGTGAAACTACAAAAATAGCTTAATGAAAAAAGTAAAAAAATGCGGGAGAGAAATAGAGAAACAAAGTGAAAGTTAATAATACAACTCATACTATACTTAAATGGGAAAGTCGGAGGAAGCTAAAAGAAAATGCTTAAGTTCTGCACGAAATCTGTAAGCTTTGAACAATTTTAAAGGGAATGGTAATGTGTTCCACAGAGATAAAGCAGAAAAGTGTAATGACTGCTTACCATAGTTGGTGCGAACTAAGCGTAAAATGAAGTTGATATTTTCTGCAAATCCAGTATTATTTATATTAGTAAGGGATGTCCTTGGTATGATGGTTACTGGAATATCCTTGTTTAATGCCCTAAGAATAAATATGGCCAGGGTATACTTAATGAGGTCAGTCGCATTCAAAATAGTATGTGCATGTAACAGCTGATTTGCGCTAATGCTACGAGGTGAAAATGTTATTAGTCGAATAGCTCGATTCTGAAGGACTTGCAACGAAGTTAGGTGACTGTTATAAGTGTTTCCTCATGATTCAATGTTATAGTTAATATGAGAATAAACAAAATAATAGTAAAGCAACGTGAGAGTAGAAAATGAGAAATATGGTCATGCTTTGATTAAAACGCGTATTCGGTATGTCATTTTCTTTTAAACATTAGCTATGTGAAGATGAAATTTAAGATGGCGGTCAAATTCCACACCTAAATAGGTGCAATGATCAACAGCAGTGATTAGGTGATTGTTGATGGAAATAGACTGAAGGAGTTCAGGCGATCGCTGATGTGAGACAAAGACGACAAAATTGGTCTTATTATGGTTAATCTGGTAGCTTGTTAAGTTCACACCATGTGGAAATTTTCACGATATCTTCGTTGAGCTCACGTGTTAGCATTGATATACAATTGTTGGAGCTAAATATAGTAGTATCATCAGCGTACAACATACACTTGGATGAGGAGAGGCAACTAGGCAGATCATTAATATTAATTAGAAAAAGTAGAGGACCTAATATGGACGTTGTTTGCTGCGTCTATCTTTTTTTGTATTTTTCTTTTCGTTGTATTTTTATTTTCATTTTATTTTATTTTTATTCTTATTTTTTATTATGTTTTACAGCATACATAAACACTGATGTTTCGAAACGTACTGTCAAGACTAGCGTTCGGGCAGCAGCATTAATCGCTCCGGCGCAATGTTTTTGTCAACATCTCGGACGCATTTTTTTACGGATCCTAGCCATAGATAGCTTTGCTGCAAATGTTGCTTAAAATATTTTTTTTCAAAAACATCTGCTTTTACCCTTGTGCCTGGGACCTCTTTGGGCCCCACGTGTGACAAGGGCATTTTAAGGGCACATTACAGATCCCCGAGACAACAGGGGCATGTGCCATTGAGCTTGGACCCTTTCTGCACTATCACCAGGATCGGCCCACACGATGATTTCTATTTGTCAGGAGGAGGAGGAGGAAACATCTTTATTCAAGAGAAATTTCAGGGCGTTGTAGATGGCCGCTTGTTTGCGGCAACCTCTTCTGCCCGGACAATGATCGCTTTTTGTACTTTTCCTCCGAGGGACCGCATTAGGGTATCCATGTATGTCGTTTCTGAGGGAGCTGGCAGAAGCACTCTGGGTGGGGAAAAGCCCCTCGCATTCCCAGAGGATGTGGCCTTGGTTTGCTATGGCGTTTTTACCGCAGTTTTTGCATACTGGGTCAACCTCTCCATTTGTGAAGATCGCTAAGCGATGAGGAGTGGAAAGGGTGTTAGTTTTAATTCAGCGGAGGACAGTGGCCTGCCTCTCATGAGGTTGCAGTGTGGCATAGGGTATATTCTCATATCCTCTTTACATAGGTTAGTAAGTTCGTTGTAGGAAGTCACTACCTTACATATACCTAACACATCTTTTGTCCAGAGACTAGCCACAGACCATTTTGCTGTAAAACGACAGGCGTAGCCTCACAAGACAGGAGCCTTTATGCAAGATGAGATAAGGTGGGAAATGGAGTCGGATAGATCATGCAATAGCAGGTAGAGCACATAATCGCCGGTCTGCTGGAATGACTGAGTGAATGCCAAGGGAACGGAAACGCACCCGAGTGCAGCAGGGGATAAACGAGGGAACTTGTAGGCACATACTGAGTCAGCTGGTGGCGCAAGACATGAAGATCGCCGAGGGATGCCTTCGTCCTTCTAAATCTGACGCTGTCTTGTCTGTGCTGGGTGCTGTGCGCGCCTCCCGAAATTTCTCAAAGCGTTTCTCGACGACTCATCGGAGGGAATGTTCGAGGCTGCAATTGTGCAGAAATATATTTACGAAGCCGGAGTGAACAACGATTGTAATTAATTTCCGGGAGATTGTATTTGCAAAACAGCCCTTGGCCAAACTCGTCCCATTTCTAAATTTCAACGCTGGGAGCCAGACGTTGTTCAACGTTAGCCTATGGTGCTGAGTCTGACAATATTCGCCGTATTATACCGCCACCTGCAATGATTGAAGGAAGTGCGCGGTTAAGCTCTCACTTTTGTGCGAGTGGTGATCGTATTTTTGCTCTCCTCATTCTTCTCGGCGTACGTCTTCAGCAAACGGTCGGGTGGAGGGGAGCACGCGAAATTGGATTGGATTGCGCTCCTGATTCTTGCACCTCGAAGTGTGGCGCAAGACAAGACGGGTCGAAGCAATCATCTCCACGGTTTCTCGGAACAACTGCTAGCGCGCGCGCGATCTCAGCATTTTTTTTTTCTTCCTAGCTTTTGGGGTTGTGCTCGTATCTGCGGTGCCACGTATAGTGGCGCTGTCTGCTTGTACTCTCCAGGCTTCTCCCTCTAATTTCACACGTCTTTTATTGCGACCATCGTCGTCTGAACCACGTTTTCACTTTTACAGCGTTGTACTACCGGGAACAGTGACTGCACACAAGCTTCTCTTTAACCACGAAAAGCCCGGCGTATAAATTTGGATTCGCTGAGTTTGATGACTCAAAATTTTGATTTGGGTACGGAAAACACAATGCAAAGCCCGTCGTAGCGTGTTTAATACGCTGGAGTGAACTTTTGTTGCGGATGGTTCAGATAATTAATTACTACTTAAATAATTACTACACTAATAAGTTTTAGTTCAAGTAATATTTTCTTATGTAATTTTTGAGCGAATGCCATCTCGATGGTAAGAAATTACAGCGAATGAGTTATTCAAATTTCCCTCAGTGAGGGACAATCAAGGGTATTTTTCCAAGATAAAGAGAGCCAGCGACAACGAGACATAATTTCTATATTTCACTAAGCATCTCTATAACTGTTAACTAGAGGTACGCTGTAACAGGGATCATGACCCCGCCATGGCGCTGATAACCTTTGAGGTAAGTTGTATTACTTCTTAAATGTAGAGGGTTGAACACTTGAACTACCAGGGCGTTACCTCGTTGTTCTTAGGCCGAATAGAAATATTCAATATTTTTTACTGTATATCTCAGAGCTCACCACGCTTTTCTATGCAACCTGTCACCTTTCGGGAGTGAGTGCATCGAGTTACATTTCACGAATTTGCCCAAACCAAATAGTCCTTATTAGCCAAAAAAGGCTGAAATTTCGAGCAATATATTCAGTATAATAGTATGTATGTACAATAGTAAGAGATTAGAACTGTCGGCACTGCAGCGTTATAACTAAAGCGTAAACGCAAGTGGCAGAAAGTGCTGCAGTTTGGTTGTGGTGTGCCCTCGCAGAGTTAGTCTAAAGTTGGACTTGTCTCGCGAGCGCGCTGTGATGTCCACTTTCTGTCACTCCGCGTGTTAACTCGGTCTCTTCTTGAGGCTAGCAATGCCAGCTGGTCCTACGCAATTGCTAGCCCGAGAATATGAAGGCAACAGCCAATCAAGCGGCACCCTTGACAATCGCTACCATAACGTTCTGATACTTCAACGTGTTGTGTTCAGAAACAATTCTAGCTGGGCATGCTAATAAGCTTGACTATACGTTCTTTTTTACAGTGTCAAAAACAGACATGACTCGTTCTCTATCATTATGCCCTTCTTCCCCAACATAGCTGGGCTCTCCATCAGTGATGAAGTATTGATGAAGCAGAATCTTACACGCACCTGTCACTTAGTGTCCTCGTCGTTATGGCGCCATTTGTTCCCTGCCGAGATGCAGCATTTCTGTGCCATCCATGATCACTGTGGCCGCAGCAAACGCTAATTATTTCCGTATGGGTATTGCCGATAGACTTACGTGCGGCTGCTGTGGGTTCCAGAAGGTCCTATAGACAATCTTTCGTGCATTCGATACGACACCCAGCGCTATTTTTTCCGGACCACATTAACAGGGAGTCAACTAGCGTGATTTTATAATAAACTTGCAAAAGTGTGCTACGTACAGGACACAAGCAAAGGGCCAATATCATCCAACACGGTGCATTAAGACAGATAGACTTCGGGCGTTTTAAGAGGTGATGACGTACGATAGCCTTCACTGGCACTAAAAAGGATTTGCGCCTTCTCTGCAGCGTTCTTGAAGCGTACCCGCATAAGTAACAGTTTGCAGTAGTACTGTTCGTTGTGTTCTCTGCGCGCAGTGTTACTCTCTCTAAACTTTTCAATTTCTTGTCCCACACACAAACTCATCCGTGCACAGCACTGAATTGCGGACTTTCACCTTTCCTCTTTGGTACTCCTCTTTCTCTCTCTCTTTCTGCACAGAAAATTCTGCGAAAAGCTAGTCTGTTACGATTTAGTTTCCTTATAAATGTTTTATTGGGCACAGTGCACCAAAATCGAAGCCCGATGAGCTAGTAGCGCAGTATCCTCGAAAACAAAAACAAAAAAACAGAGTGTATTCGAGTAAAACTATCGAAATAGTTTTATTTAAACGTTCTACAAACGTAAAACTATGGTTAACTGATATCATATAGTTTAGTTTCTTGGTTAACATGCAAGCACACGCATGCACATGCAACATGCAACATGTTAACATGCAAGTACATGCAAAAAAGGAAGCACATAACATGAGGCAAGCATGGCGGGCCTGTTGTCGTCGTGTCGTGTTCTTCCATTTTCCCGGCGCTGTCATTATGTCCAATCATATTATTATACCCAACGACTCAGAACAACGGGTCCAACTTTGTGCCTTCACTAATACAGTTACAGGCAGCAGTGTAAGCATCCCAAACAGGAAACGGCTTCTGCCGCGATCTAGCTATGTGCCAGAAGTGCCTGGCATCCCACGTATGCCGCATCCTCACGTAGTGCATGGCACCCACGTGTGTTGTCTGACGCACACATTTCCATGTAGTACGCGGGCCTTATTGCACGTGCTTATAGGCGCGGTCATGCGTTTGCGTGTGTGCACTTGTATTTACGCACATTTTTGCGCATCTCCGCGCATGTGTGTATGTGTATGCATGCCTGTGCACACGTGCGTCCGCGAAAAGCGTGCGCCTTTATTGTGTGCCAGTGTGTGCTTATATGCGTGTTCTTTCTTAATTTTTTTTACCGTTTCTCTTCGATTGCTTCTTTGCTACTTATGCATTGATCACTCGCTGTCGGCTTTATTACTACACGTTCTATGTGGATCTCGCTGGGGAGGCCCTTGCTGGAAATGCGCTGAAGTAAGAAGCATGGCCGACGAGCGATGAGATATGAGCGGTCGATTTGGGCGTCGCCGTGGGATTAGTGGCCGGAGAGGAGGAGACGCCCCAGATGAGATGGGCCGGTGCGCGCAACGCGGCTCCTGATACGTCGTCGAAATTGGGATTACGCGAAGTAGAAACGAAAGTAGAAGGGAAGCTTAGCGGACGACGAGAAGGGAGTACGACGGGTGATTGGGATTTCTGGTTGACGGCTTGGCTTGGCTTGCTGGAGGAGAAACGACGAGTAGCGCGGGGGAGAGGACATACAGCAGGAGCTCACCGGCGCCGACAACCGTGCCGAGGCACGCTCGTGCGAAGGGATATCTCCGAGAACAATACACGCTCAGCGAGATTAGTCAAGAACTGCCGGCTTTATCTCCTTTCCATTTTCAGTGGGAGATGGATAGCGAAGGAAAGGGCGAGAGTGGATGAAAGGATGTAGCGCTACGAAACTATGGCTACGCGTCGCAGAAATTGGCCCGGAACTTACACTCACTATAGTGGTATACGCTTTCGTTCTCCTGGAATTTTTTTGTCTTCCCTGCACATTTTGCAATGCGCACCTTAGCTCTAATTCCCCGTTGTTATAATAATAGAAGCATATACTTTATGGCTTTCTTATTTATGTTATTTTATATTATGAGGCCCAGTCCTCGTGGGTATTAGTTCGCTGCGAAAGGAATAAGGTTGATGTAGAGTATTGCAAGATTAAGGGAGATTTCTAATTAGTTCCCCGTGCACCTGCCAGCCTTGCTCATATATTTGTTAATTCTTCTTGTTCCTTAATTTAGACCAGGCTGGTGGCGTAATTCCTCCAACATGAATAACAGTAGAGGATGCAGTCCTTCATAATTGAAAAAAAAAAAAGAAACACAGTACGTTTGGATTCCCAGTGTAATGCAGGCACTGTCTTAGTGAAGCTCGTTTTTTTTTTCTTGGCATGATCTGAATGAATGTAGTCTCCAATCCATCGCGTTTTAATATTCAAGAACAGCCTGAATGCAATATAAAATTTCGCCACAAATGTTAGGTCCTACTGGGACTCATTTCCCGTGAGGCGTATCTTGACCTGCCTGCAGAAAGAGGCGGTTGGGAAAGGGGAAGGGGCGTTGGTCTCTGTTTTACTGTTGTATCCTTACGCAACGTGTTGTTTGGGGAGCTCGGTACAGTTTGTGGGGATGCGGGACTCTCACGCGTCCCCTTACGCGCTGTTCTCTCCTCGTGTCTGGCGTGTCCGGACACCGGACTGGACGAACGTGCCACCGTTCGCGTGACCGTACGCGCGAACGGCCAGGCGCTGGTGTCCAGCATGGGGCGGACATATTCGCTTGCTGCTATCCAGTCGCGGTGAGCCGGACTTCCGCGATTTGTCGCGCGCCCATCGGCATGTATTGTGGGGAGCAACTCGGCTAGCAGGCATTGACCTATGAAAGGTGCAATAAATGCCCCTGTGATTTTTTGCACCGCTGTGTTATCATTCCTTTGACTCAACCGCACGGGCGAGAGTTACCTGACAAGTATTGTCGTATTGTAGAGACGAAACACATGGGAGGCGGCAGGACAGGTACCCCCGGCAGACTGAACGCACAATTTGACAAAAGGTACAGTTAGTCCGAGCTGTCCGTAGAGCAGCACCACTGACCAAGCGGCACGCGTGTTACCAGAGTTCTGGCGCAGCACCCGCGTTGCTTCCCTGCACCCCAATCCTGGTAATTAGTCGAGCACCAACTTAGCTAGCAACCCGTTTTACCGATCGTTAAAGCTTTTTGTCGCGTATTGTATTGCATCGTGCTTTCAGTGTGTCATCGATGCCTTTCCTGCCCTCTTAAATGCATTTTGTTACTTCAATGCGCTAATATATATCAAGTTAACTCTTTCAAAAGCTTTTCGCGTCAGCTGATGAAAAGTCTGCAGTTCATCATAGATAATAAAACCTTAGAAAAATGTTAAGCTGCGCGAGGAAGACGAGACAAGAATAGAAACATAGACGCACGCACGAAGCGCTTTGTGTGTGCGTCTATATTTCTATTCATGTCCTACCTTCCTCGCGCAGTTTAAGATTTTTCTGAATTTATAAACCGACTATTCCAACAACATGCCTTACTTCAGACAAATTTCACATACTCTGTATAGAGAACATGTGCAGTGTTTGTAGTCAGCGAACATTATATAAAAGCCATTTCCCTAAATCGACATGCCGGACAAACAGCGCATACAACAGAGCCGATGACAATCAACTGGCGGTTTCATTCGAGGACCGGAAATATATGCAAGAAAAAGACGGACAGCAACAAAAATAGCCAATGTCACAAAGAAGACAAATAAGGTCGCAAGAAATCAGACATCCAATGAGGCAAACGCTACGAAAGGCCGGCACTTATCACGAACTCGACGTATTATGCGGAAAAAGTGAAGGCACTTCTCAATAACAAGGAAAAGTAAGCAGAAAAATTCAATGCCATTCCACTCGCTGAAGGTGAATGACCAGTAAATCTTTGTATGTGGGCCCCTTAATGGCGTGCATCATTAGAGGCTGGATTGCGCAACATTTTGACGAGACGCACAGAAGAGAAACACACACCACATAGCGCCACTTGCAAGTATAGTTTTATTTCCTTGTCAGTAGGATAAATACAGGAAAATACTCAAACGGGGAGAGCAACAAAAAGAACTTTACAAATATGGCCATCCACCAATGCCAAGCCGGCTTTGTCACGTGATCATTTATAGCTGCACTCGACATCGCAAAAAAGCAACGATGATACAAAATTTCAGATTAGCGCGTGAGGAAATCTATTATTTTTTTTTTTTTTTGCACTAAGGGAGACGGGTGGCATGCTTACGCACATACTTCCCACACGCGCGATCTCAGCGGCATCGATTATCTCTCGCGTCATTTGGCTGCCATCTTTGCTCACAATCTTGCATTGCTTAAAGAACGGCCGACATCTGCAATCTCTACTGCAGGGAAAGGGCAGCCCCGTGTGCAGCAACTGTGCCGATGTCGAGACGCTCGGGCACCTCCTACTTCACGGTCCTGCTTTCAGTGTGGAGCGCACGGACTTGTGTTCTTCGTATCGGCGTTTGGGACTGCCTTGCGACACGACCAACGCGCTGCTTTTTCCTGTTGCCCACTCGTCTATCGTCAAGAGTGCGCTTGCGGCACTGCTTGACTTTTGCAGTTCGACACAACTAAGAGCGCGGCTCTGAACCTCGCATTCGCTTACGTTGTTTTTTTTTTTTTTTGCCGCCTCCTCCTTTCTACTCTCATCTTTTTCTCCCCACACCCGTTTCCCCGTGAAGTGCTGTTGAGGTGTCCTCCTGTGAGAGACAGTTACGGCACTGCACTTATCGCTTCCATTCTCTCTAAAATCACTTCACACACACATTATAATCATGTTCCTTTAATCTTTCGTTCAAACATCGTCCGTGTGTCGGATGTACTTTCTGCCACACTGAAGTGGAACAGAATATACCACTCCTTCAGTGCAGTTGACGAACTTCTTTCAGTGTTGTGTTTCACATCCTCGTTTCTATGTGTCACCTGGCTTTACCTTCGCACACATGCTCAGCCATTTTTCCGGTGCGGAAAACACCACTTTTACATTGCATCTTTTACCAATGTTCTTTATACGGTGAGCGATCTAATGAATGTACGGCATCACCACACGTGAAGAAATAGTGGTGATGTCGTACATGTCGAGTGCCGCAAAAAATAATCACGTGACAAAGCCGGCTTGACATTTGTGGATGGCCATGTTTGTAAAGTTCTTCTTTTTTTTCTGTCGCTCTGCCCCTTTTAGTATCTTCCTGTATTTATTCTGCTGACAGGGGAATAAAACTATTGTTGCAAGTAGCGCTCTGTGGTGTGTGTTTCTCTTCTGTGTGTCTCGTCAGAGTGTTGCGCCATCCGACCTCTAATATGCTATACCAACACGCCCAGTCTTCAACCTTGGCAAGCCGTGCATCAAACGCTTTATGGATATAAATGGATACTGAGGCGCAACTAGTTGCTGCTCGACGATCTTGAGCAGCAGAAGATGATGAGGTATACACAGCCATGTATTGTTGCTAAACGCGGCACGACACATTTTACTAACGAGTCCCGGCACGTCGAAGAGGCACGCACCTCAACGCACTCCGAGGGCACACACTGTTTCACCGTAGCCAATGCGATCGTGGGCTGGTCGACGTCCCGCAGTGCAGTAACGGTTGTAAGGTCATTAGAAAACCACAAGCGGTCACACACAACACAGGCCACACAAGATGAGGTTCCCCACAAACTCCCTCTGAAACGCGGCCGTTGCTCTGGCGAAACGTTTCAAGTTTGCGAAATCGGGACCACACAGTTACTTGAACTTACAACAGATCTACACACTAACTCGAAGTATAACTTACAAATTGATTGCTTGTTTCTTGATTTTTCGAAGGCATTCGAACGTGCCGCACATTGTCGCCTAATATCAAAACTCTCCGCACTCAAATTGGACGGTCTAACCTTGTCATGGCTCCGTAACTTTCCGTCTAATCGTCAGCAGTTTGCTATTTCAAATAACTTCTTTTTGTCCGTAACAGACGTTTCTTCTGGTGTAACCCATGGTAGCGTCCTCAGTCCCTCGCTTTTTCTAATCTTTATTAACGACCTACCACACAATGTGTCCTCCTCTGTAAGAATATTCGCCGATGACTGCATAATTTATCGCCTATTTAAAACTTCAGGTGATCACTTCGTTCTTCAGCAAGACCTTTAAAAAATTATTAGCTGTTGCAATAAATGGCTAATGACATTAAATAACTCAGAATGCGAAGTAATATCGTTTACACGGAAGTCGACAACCTCATCGAATCCTTACCATATTATTAATTAGACTGTTGCAATGGCTACACGATATAAGTAAGTAACCAGGGGCCGTATAACGTAAAACTATTGCAATCTGTTTTTATCCCAATCCCCTGACGTCAAATTTACGTAACCGCCGACGCAAGCATCGGGCGGTCACCCCCAGGGTTGTCTAAACAAACCAATCAAATGCTACCCTCGTTCATAGGAGGTCACTTTTGTTTGCTTGAAAAACGAATAACATTGCCTGCACTGAGCGACCTGTCTTATGTAATTGGCTCACAGGAGGCGAGGAGCATGCTCAAGTGGAGAGGTATTCTATGGGGCCGAGCCACTGCACTGAGTATCGATAACCGGAGGAAGAGGGTGGTGCCGGCGTCTGCGCTTGGTCCGCTTTCTCTTATTTAGCTTGCGGTGGCTCGTCGAGTATCACGGCAGTATGCAACGGAAGCTTAAGAATGACGCTAAAACTGATCCTCAGCAAAGAAGAGTTGGCAGAACGAGGTCGTGAACGTGCCGAAAGTTCTCGAAAACGTTACAGGGCCACGCAAAAAGTTTTATTACACGCAAATAAACCCGCGCTCTCCGGCAGGGGCGAGTAGCCAGTGCCGGAGCAACCGGCAGCAGCCATCTTTTATTCCTTTCGGAACAGGGCAGCCTGCGGCTATTCAGAATAAAATTCCCTTTTCTTCGGCATATTATTGCATGTTTAACGCGTGCACGTCACTTTGACGCGGTAAGCTTTTGCGGTTTTGTGACGTCTCGTGAGAGGCAGGTGAAGTGGGTGCAGCCCGAAAACTTTAGACCAATAGCCTAGGGCTAATAGCGAAAAGGCGTCCAATCAGAAATAACTATTTTTGTTTTGTTCGGTCAAATTATGCATAATCGGTATGTACACGTCATCTCATACGGAGAGCTATCGCAATTTTCGTGACGTCGCGTGACAGACAGGTGAAGTGGGGGGTGGTTCAAAAAAGTTTTTGACCAATCGCGGAGGGCTGATTGCAGAATTGGAATAGAAAAGTTTGGAATAGTTTTATGTTATAGCGCTCCAGGAGTTCTATTCACATCGAATCTCTTCCTGGTCAGAACACATCACGTTCATTTCAGCTAACGCCTCCAAATCGTTGGGGTATTTGCGACGCAACTTAACAAATGTCCCTTCAAATGTTCGCAAGTTAGCTTATCTAACTCTCGCTCGTCCAAAGCTCGACTACGCGCCTTCCATTTGGTCCCCCTCACTAGAAATGCTTAATTGAAAAGCTAGAAGGGATTCAGAACAGGGCAAGCCGCTTCATCTTAAACGATTACAGCTACCCGTCCAGTGTAACACAACTAAAACTTAAACTTTCGTTACAATCCTAGAACAGTCGCGGAGACATTGCCCTGTTAACACTTTCACGAATTCATTCACTCCACTCGAACACCACCATGCTTGAAACGACCCTACTCCACATCACATAGGCTTCGTAATCATTTCAGCTATGCCCGAATTTACGGTTCTACACATGCATTCCATTACTCTGCTCTTCCTCGTGCTGTCAAATTTTGAAATTCTCGCCCGGGTAGCATTGCATGCCTGTCAACTACGATTCATTCCGTGACGCCTTGACCGACTATACATGACTAAAAAATGTGTTGTTCTACGGTTGTCGCACCTTGCTTTCTTGTACATGCAATATGTTTTACACCTTATTTTCACTTTAGTACCGTTATGTCGCTTTGTTGACCGTTGTGTCGGGATATCGAGTTAATAACTTTCTCTTCTTTTTTTGCTTTTGTAAATCTTTAATACTGTTTAACACTGTCGTTTTGTTAATTACACGACTGCATTGAAAATACTCTGTGTGATTCATTCCTTGTTTTCATATTATGTTTTTTCTTCTTTTACAAGTGAATCGTGAACTAAGTAATGCTGTTTCACCTCGGTTGTAGTTATGGTTGTAGTATGTGAACTGATACGCTTTTATGGATGTCATGTAATGCATGTATTTTTTTATGTATTATTTATGTACTATCCCCCTTACTCAATGCCTCAATTTGAGGCTTGTAAGGTATATTTAAGTAAGCAAATAAATAAATAAATAAATACATAAATAAATACATGGACGGTTCGCACTTCATTCCGCCCTGCGGTCCTGGCGGGCAGCACGCTTACGGGACCGCCACCATGGGAGAGCGGAAGGAAGGGAGATACGCAAGCACTTGGAACGCCGATAAAGAGAGTACGGTGCGAATGTAGACATAGCCGACGCGGGTCAGAGAGCAGTATCTGTTATTATAAGCTTAATATCTGACATGGGCTATATTTGAACCTAAGGTACTAAACTAATTTTTGTATGTTGGAGGAGTGCTTGAAGCATGCTTCACCTCCGCTGCGGGTCGGCCCGGTAGTGCACATTCTTCGGGATCGGCCCATGTATGGGGAAAAATTCTCGATCTGGACGACTCGACAGACGCACGCAATTTTTTCCAGAACCTAGCCGTATACAGCTTCGCTCTAAGAACAAAGTGGCAGGGCCAACAAAAGAACTCGTGTAATCAACTAGCAGCCGAAAAGCACTCTTGCCTCGCACTCTTATTCACGGCTTTGTCGCGAACCAAGGGGTTGCAGGGGAGCGCCAGAACCGCAGGACCAGCGTAGCAGGCTCTTAGCTCACGCCGCCCAACTTTATTCTCTTCTTGCATTGCCGACCGAGAGCGCCGACCTTTGGCGCACACGTGTAGCAGCGTCGATGAGCGCTGCAGGGCCCCCTGCCGAGACGGAACGGTGAGATGTACGGTGAGATTACGTGCAGATTCATAGATACGCCGGCGACATATCCGCGGGGAGCTCCGTGGGAGGCGTCTCGAAGTAGGCCGGTTTGAGGCGGTGTAATGAAACTACCTTTCCGCGACCATTTAACAGGATGGTGGCGGACTTCGGCGTGTTGTGGAGGACACGGTACCGCCCATCGTAGGAGGATGGTGTAAGAGGTGCCTTTACAGCGTGTCGTCTGAGGAAAAGGTGGGTCGAAGACGCAAGGTCCGGATGCACACAGATGCTGTAGTTCGAAGATTGAGGCAGGACGGGGCGCAGTTGCTGAATGCAGTTAGTAGAGCTATGAAGGGGGCTAATTGGTGAACGTTCATGGTTATATTGCGCTCAGTTTTACACAGTCCGTCCCGTCCTTCACTTACATCGTCTGTGTGAAACTGAGCGCAATATAACCATGAGCAGCATGCAGTCCTGTAGGCATTGAAAGTACCGCAGCGGCTGAGATGAGGGGTCCGAAGGAACGAAGAAGTTTCCAGGAAGCTGCAGGATTCCACTATAGACGAGTTTGGTCAGATGACAGCCAAGGTCGCAACGAAGGGTAGCGCGTAGGTCAAGAAACACCATAGGAAGGTGGTCGAGCCTGTGCCCCCGATCCAGGCGCGCAATGAGGGTAACCTTGAGCTGGTGGTGAATTCTCGCAACTATGTCTTTGGCATGAGGATGATATGCAATGGTACGGTAGTGTTTAGTGCCAAGCAGGCGGTTGAGGGAAGTGAAGAGGGTACAGTCAAATTGCCGGCCGCGATTAGTGGTCACGATGCTAGGGAAACCGAAGCGGGAAACCCGTGCTAAAACGAAGGCTTCAGCTACCATTTCCGCAGTGATGTCCGGAATGGGCACGGCTTCGGGCCAATGCGTGAAGCGGTCAGCCATTCTTAGAATGTACCGGCAGTCGTGAGAGAAGAAAGGGTCCAAACAATTCAAGATTGACGTGGTCAAAGCGACAGCCAGGTGGCAAGAAAGACTCCGTGAGGGTCTTCGTGTGGCGGGTCACTTTGGTGGTCTGGCACGCGAGGCGCGAACGTGCCCACAGGCGAACATCGGTGTTAATGAATGGCCAGACGTATAGCGCTGTGGAACGAGGTGCTGCGTGGCTCCGATGGCAGATGTCGTGAAGGTATTCGAACACCGCACGACGTAAGGCAGCCAGAATGAAGGGGCGATGTGCAGCCACTGACATGTCACACCAGAGTAAGCCAGGCACAAACGAGTGAAGAACGAGTTGTAGACTGAGGGAACGGGGATGGCCACGGCAGTGATTGCAGCTCAGAGTCCTCCTACTGCACCCGATATAGACGTTCCCAGTCCACAGTTGATGTCGAAGTGCCGAAGGAGTTGATGCGGGAGAATGAATCAGCTGCCTTGTTTTTACAGTATTTGATTTACCGGATATCAGTAGTGAACTACGACTATGCCAACTGGTAAAGTCCACGTTCGACGTACTTGGAAACGTTTGTACGGAATACATACAATAGGCTTATGATTAGTTAAAACATAATATCGCTGGAACCTCCAAGAGAGTGGGAGAGAGAAACGAAGAGGGAAAGGTAGGGAGGTTAACCAAGGACGTGGCCGTTTGGCTAACTTAGACTAGGGGGGGGGGGGAAGGACCGATAAGGAGAAAAAAGAAAAACAATAGTCAGTCATTCACAGTCAGTCGCAGAGGAATTTTCACTGTTACAAGCATTCATAGAATCCATGGTCCAAGCTCAGGGTCCTCCAAGAAGAGCAGAAGAGAGCTTTTATGGCATGCAAGAATGCATAGTCAATGCCCTCCAAGAGCAGAAGGGCTTCCGTGGCATTTTGCATGCTAGAATGCATAGTCAGAATGCCCTCCAAGAAGTGTCGGAAGTGCTGAGTGGTGGAGTAGCTAGCGAGCGGCTCGCGGCCAAAAATACTGTAGCGAGTCTCGGCAGGTTGAGCTTCCAAGAGAAACCCCTCGGAGTCGATTTGCGGCTGGAGAACAGCACCGACGACCGCGCCGGAAGTATGCACCATGATGCGAATGGGCACGTTAGTTCTGGGTGGATGAGATGCACCGAACCGGTGACGGCTTGTTAGCAGCCTTCAAAGCAGCTTGAGCTTCGATATACAAGGAAATCGCAGATGAGGAACCCTTCGTCGTGCGAACAAGGTGAATCAATGGGTGCAGAAGCTTAGCGCATTGCGGAATAAAGCGTCGGGAGAAATTCATTAGGCCCAGGAACTGACGTGGTTAGCGTAGGGTAGTGAGTGCTGGGAAGTCTTGCACAGCCCTTACGTGGGAGGGCAACGGACGAATTCCCGGAACAGAGATTTGGTAACCCAGGAACTCGAGCTCGGAAAAACCAAAGACTCATTTCTGGGCGTTGGCAGCCAGGCCAAATTGTTGAAAGCGTTGATAGAGTTCCCCGAGGTGACGCTCTTCATCTTGTGGATTGCGACCCGCGACGAGGCTGTTGTCGATGTTGGAAAATACAGCCGGGAGTCCGCGCGGTACCTCGGCAATTAATCTTTGGAACCTTTGAGCTGGGCTGCGTAGCCCAAAGGACAGCGCACATACTCAAACCGCCGGAAGGGCGTAGTAATGGCAGTCTTCGCGATATAGGCAGGCTGAATGCGGATTTGATGATAGGCCTTGACAAGGTCCACTTCACTAAAGATTTCGGATCCTTCCAAATAGCCTGTGAAATCTTGAATGTGCGGAAGGGGATCGTGGACCGTGTGAGCGTTAAGCAGCCGGTAGTCGCCGCACGGACGCCAGTCACCCGGTTCTTTCTTGGGTGCCAGATGGAGTGGGGAGTCCCAACTGCTTGACGAAGAGCGAATCCGGGACTCGAAGCGGGTGATGATAGAGGACTCCGGTGTTGAAGAGAGAGCGGCGACAGGAGAACTCGCGTCGTGGACTCGATCAGCGAACTGGGCGAGTCAGTCGAGGGCAAAGTAAGTCAAGGAGCTCTGCCTGCAAGCGCTACAGGCAGACTTCATTCAACAGCGCACCGTTCGCGTCGACGTTGCTTGAGCCCAGGAGCCGTCGCACGCTGTTGAGCAGCAGGGAAGGGCGGCGATCTCCAGGCTCCTCGAGGTGCGCGCTCTCAGACGCCGTGGTGGGGTTCAGAATGCTCCGCTTCAATTGCTGGTATGGGGCATCTCCCAAAGGGGCAGCGATGACGTCCGCCACCTCATGAGCAACCCTAGGCGACATGTTGGCAAGCAAGTGGCGATACTGAGAAGTCTCCGAGATGATGTGGTGCAGATGGAAGGAGGCCTCAGTGAACCAAACCTGTGAGTCCTTGCACGAGAACGTGGGCAGGCGATGCTGTAGAGCTGGGTCATCATGCGTGCGGAATGTAGAATCAGGCGGAAGGTTGCCTGAAGGCGGTACGTTGCTGGGGTCAGTCAACTCGTAGTCCAGAGTCACCAATGTCGCGTATTGAGGGCTTGCAGCAGAACGCCAGCACCAGAGGACCAGCGTAGCAGGCTAATCTTACAACGGACCAGCGCGTGCCGTGCTTGCACCACGAGCACGCTCCGCCAAGTTTATTTGCCTTATTTTTTCTAGTGACGACCGACAGCGCCGACCTTCAGCGTCCGCGCATCGCCGACCCGGCTATGCGCCCGGTGGGCGGTACAACATTACCCTATATTTATCAGCTAATATGAGCAGATTGTCGATGTGTTACGCACTTGCGTAAGAGAAATCTAGGGAGGCAAAGCGGTCTATTGGAAATATGGCTTATGCAACTGAACATTTCCAAATGTAAGTTCATGCATGTATCAAGAAAGCGAAATAACCTCAGCTATCCGTATTCATTAAATTCTACACCACTCTCTGAAATACAATCATACAGGTATCTTGGAATCATCGTGAACAACAAACTAACATGGTCTGAGCACATTGCAAAACTTTGTACAGATGCTTCTAAGTTGCTTGGGTTTATCAGACGATCCCTCGCTTTTTCACCCCGTTCTGTCCGTCAACTCGCCTACGTAACATTCATCCGTTCGAAACTCGAATATGCCTCGGCGATCTGAATCCCCATCAGAACTATCTAATCGATCAGCTTGAAGCCATCCAAAATCGCGCGGCCCGTTTTATCACATCGCAGAATGACAGACGACACAGTATAACTCTTATCAAGGCATCCCTTTATCTTCAACCCCTGGCACGTCGGCGTAAAATTTCACAGCTTTGCCTATTTCACAAACTATACTATACCTTGCCGCAGCTAAGAAATTATGTATTACACCCGCCGCTTCGCACCTCACGCCGTCTTTTCAACTCCTTAAGTTGGCAGCGCATACATGGCTCCACAAACTCATTTAATAAATCTTTTTTACCTAGCTCCATGACATTGTGGAATGACTTACCCGATTCCATAGTTACTGAAATAGAACCTAACAAATTCAGTCACTTATCAACAGCACATTTCAAGAGCTGAGTTACTTTGCCCTGTTTTTGAATGTGCATACGTGTTTTGTTTTGTTTCCAAGTTGTTCTTGAGCCGCCGTGTCTATCTTAGTGTTGATGCTTCTAATGATGTTAATGTTGAACATGAATCCTGCACTTTGTATTGCTTTTTGTTGTTACCGACCATTGTATATGTAACGACTGCTCCCCCCCCCCTTATGTAATGCCCTAAGCCAAGGGCCTTTAAGGGTAAATAAATGATGATGATGATGATCTGTAGACTGCGCAAAATTTAGAATGACAGAAAGCTGAAGGAGTTTATAAGGAGTCATATAGTTCTTTTCAGCAGGCGTATAACGAGCCCAAACAGAAATTAGATGTCTTCCGTTCGTGTTACGTACACGTGCTTTTGAAATCGTGATTAAATTTATTCCCATGTAAGGAACTTGACAATGGGCTTGACGAAACCGCGTAGACGAGCTGAAGTATTGAGAATAACGACAAAGAGGCGGTGACATTCTGCCAGCCACACAATCTGCGACTGTGCCGCATATGGGTAAACTATTCATATTTATAACAGCGCCAAAAAACACGGACAATGGAGGACGCAGGATGTGTTTTTTGGCACTGTTTGAATATGAATGATCCGTACCAACTAGCTCGCACCCAAACCGTTCTGGGTAAATTATGCCGCCGGCTAAAGAAGGCGGAAGTAAATCCTTCTGTCTCTGCTGTGGGGCGCTATAACATAAAACCATTACAAACTCTTCTATGCCAATTCTGCAATCAGCCCTCCGCGATTGGTCAAAAACATTTTTGGACCACCCTCACTTCACCTGTCTGTCACGAGACGTCACAAAAACCGTGATAGCTCCCCATCTGATATGACGCGTACACGCTGATTATACATGATCAGACCGAAAAAAGAAAACTAGTATTTCTGATTCGACGCCTTTTTGCCATTAGCCCCCCGGCTATTGGTAAAAAGTTTTCGGGCTGCACCCACTTCACCTGCCTGTCACGCGACGTCACCAAACCGCAAGAACTTACCGCGTCAAAGTGACGTGTGCGCATTAAAGATGCATTAATATGCGGAACAAAACTGAATTTTCTTCTGAATAGCCGCAGGCTGCCCCGTTCCGGAAGGAATAAAAGATGGCTGCCGCCGATCGCTCAGGCGCTGGCTACTCGCACCTGCCGGAGAGCATGGGTTTATTTGCGTATAATAAAGCATCTTGCGTGGCCGTGTAACGTTTTCGAGCACTTTTGGCACGTTTACGATCTCATTCTGCCAACTCTTCATTGCTTAGGATCCGTTTTAGCGTAATTCTTGAGCTTCCGTTGCATGCCGCGGCGATTTTCGACCAGCCACCGCAAGCTGAGTAAGGGAAAGCTGACCAATCGCAGACGCCGGCACCACCTTTTTCATCTGGTTATCGAATATCAGTGCAGTGACTCGGCCCTATCGAATCCCTCTCCACTTGAGCGTGCTCTTCGCCTCTTGTTAGCAAGTTAGATAACAAAGCCGCTCGGTGTAGGCAATGTTATTCGTTTTTCAGGCAAACAAAAGCGACCTCCTATGAACGAGGAGAGCATTTGATCGTCAGAAGATTGGAATGCTTGGTCGAGGAGAGCGTTTGATCGTCAGGAGATTGGAATAAAAACATTTTGGAACAGTGTTACATTATAGGACCCGTGGTTGCAGCTCGGAAACTATTGGCACGCATGTGCGTTGTCACCAGCGAGCGAGCAGTATTTGATTCGTAGCATCATTTTTTTCGTATAGATATTCAGAAGCTTTGTAACAAAAACGGTTCACTCGCAAAATGTGAAAGTTCACGTTGAGGAAATCATGTAGAACGCCATTACGTTTAGTGAAATAACAATAAATTGTCGGAATTCGGATAGCTAAGAGAAAATATAACAAAAATGACAGCTATTCCACTCTGTGAAGATGGAATGGTTGTCATTTTTTGCGTTGCGAGTCTGGCGTCGTTGCTCGTTCGGAGGTGCCTGGGCTCGCGATTGTCGTTTTCGTTCGGCATCGCGGAACGTTCTTCGTCGGTGGTCGCGCCGGCACTGTTTACATTCTCGTTGCTGTTCCCTACGGTGCTCCTCGTGCGCATGTTGTTCCTCGGGTGTACGAACTATACGTCTCCGCTCCATCGATAACGCAGCTGTTTTTAGCGCCAATACCTCTCCTGCTTATATACTGCGATAACGTTGACGCCACGCTATTGTTCATGGCGAGCATCTTAATATGTTCTGCATTTCGACATCTGCGCCGCCACACTGCACCTGTTTGGCTTTGTTAGAAATCGCTAAGTCCGTTTCTGTGCCTGACGCCGAAAAAACTACGGAAGGTTCGTCATATACAGCTTTCGCTTTAAAAAATTACCGACGATTACGTTACTTCCTAATGCGAAATTTGAGCGCAGCAAATAAGCTGTTTCACCTTTTCGATAGATTGAGGCTAAGAAATCGAGCAACACATGTATGCGCTATCACAGAATTTTTTTTTCACACGTATTCCTTTAACAAAGACTCCACTAGGTAAGCTTCTTCTTCGGCGGCACGCACCTCTGGATTCTGACGGCGACGGCGCTGGGCCTCTGCTCTGGCAGCTCGTTTAGCAGCAGCAGCAGCAGCAGCAGACGGAGGACTTCCATCGGTCGTCTCGCTCATGGCTCAGAAAGAACTGGCAGATAATTTCGCAGTGGCGAACGGCAGCGGCAATTTCGGCTCGGGCGGTGCACATATACAGATCCGCCGCCACCGATCTGGCTCTCTGATTGCCACCGCACAGGGCGAACGGCAGCGGTAATTTCGGCTCGGGCGGTGCACATATACAGATCCGCCGCCACCGATCTGGCTCTCTGATTGCCACCGCACAGGGGTTGCATTGGAGGAGGAGCGAAGAAAGGAATTAAGTTCGAGCCGGCGCTTTGACAACCGGAGACTCGCAGGAAGAGGGGGGAGGGGGGCGGCGTGTACACCCAGCGGCAAACGATGGGGGCAGAAGCGCGCGCAGCAAGCGGACAACACGATAAAGGGAGGAGGGAACAGATAGCAGCGACTGACTGATGCCGCTGACGCCGATAGTGAGTCAACCCCAGCTGCGGAGTTGGTTTCAGGGACAACGCCGCCGATGCCGACACAAACAATATGACACCCTCGCTTCCGCAGCGCTAAGAACCAGGTCTAGCCTTGGGAAGGTGGTCACGTATTCGTCGACGTGCCGGGGCCTACGTGAAATAACCGGCGCGTCGGCAACTGAAGAGCACCCTATCCGCCACACAAGAACAGGGGGGGGGGGACCCTTTCCTCCTCTTTCTGCATGGCGGCGACGGTGTTCTATGCAGTCACGTTATCTTGACTCTCTAGCGGCGTCAGCGGCATCCAGCGGTATCAGTCGGTCGCTGCTAGCGCTGGGGGGATGAAAGGGGGGCGGAGCTGGTTACGAGGCCGACGACAACGCCGACGACGACGCGAAACCCAGGAACGGACGCCAAAGAGCTGCGCTCTAAAAACTAGATTACGGAACTCTGTGACATCAGGACGCAAGCGAAGAAATACGTGCTGAAAGATTATAGCTTGAAACGTTGCGCTTAAAGGGAAGCTGAAGAGTCTGTCGAATTCAATAAGACGCTCATATACGGATGCGGGAACATTATAAACCATGTAGGTAAAATTTGGTTTTTTTTTCAATTAGGAGCGACGTAATCGTCGGTTAAAATTGCACTGTAGCTCCGCCCCCCGTCGAATGCCGCGCGCTGCTGCTGACGCTGACGATGCGAGCGGAGACCAGAAACCGCGGTGTTGTGGCGTCAACTCTAGTGTTTTGTTCCTTCGCAGCCTGCGCGACCGTGCCTGACCGTGCTTGTTTCTGCGTGCGTGCCATCGTAATCAGCTTCGATCGACCCTGCATTCCTTTGTTGGTGCGTCTGCGTGTATATAGAGTGGTAGTCAACGTGCGCAGCATCAACTGAAGTGGTGGGCCGATCATGCCGGCTTTCTGTGCAGCCTTCGGTTACGAGTAGTGTGCGGATGGCGCACAGATGAAGGTCACTACACGTACTGCATGAACCGGGAAGCTTTTCACGCGTTTAAACCGTCTTTGTAGATTGCCGACAGCTTTGGACAGCGCACAAATGCCGACGATCGCATCCCCGCTTACGTTCCACGAGGAGGCATGCAGGAAAACAACACTACAGTTGTTTGACCGGAAACGAGCTCACTAGATCGGCGAAAGATCGGCGAGATCACTAGATCGCTTTGCAAAAAACATACTCACCAAAGAGCATTTCCAACACGAGGAGATCCCAAGACTTCGCTTTCGTTCGCGTCGAAAGCACTGCTCGCACCAGCATCGTTTGCTTCTTCGAGAGGCCGGCTCTTCGCAATCGGCTCGAACATGTAGGGAGTAACGCCGAACTCCTCAGAAAAACGCAGTCTCTCTAAATTTTCCATTACCTCTTAATTTTCCATTACAGCACCAAACTACCTGGCACAGCGCTTCATGTGTAGCGGCAGCGGTCGGTCACTAGAGTTGACGTCACGAGGCGCCCGACCAATCACAGGCGGAAACGAGACGCGCGAGCTGGGCGTGTCCGCTGCTGCACTTTTCGTCGAAATAAAATATATTTGCGCTTTCTTTCGCTCAATTTCGATACGATATTCGAATTCGGAGGGTTGAAAACCATTATGTACACATGCTCACTCATTTTTTCTGGAAAACCTTTCAGCTTCCCTTTAACCTTGCCAACAGCTAGTAAATATCCAAAGCAAAAAAAAAGAACATCAGTGCCTCTGGTACGTACGCAGGTATTTTCTTATTTTCCGTTGCTCAGAGTCAGATACGGCCAACTATAACTTGACGGTCACTGCTTTTATTACTGGAGCCAGCCAGCCAGCCAGTCATCTGAAGTCATGCCAAAACCAAGGGCTTGCGCACTGGGCGGACAATAAGAGGCTTTCGGACAGCGACTTTTAGACGACAAAGGTTCACGGCGCGGAACAAACCGTGCGTGTAGCACTGCGGCCACGATCTGCAGAGAGTGCTTCGAGTAAAGGAAAGTTAGTTGGTAAGTGGGTGCAACTTCTCCGAAGCGTCGCTATGACAGAGAAACGGCGCTAAAAGAAAGCAAAAAAAAGGGGGGGGAGGAATGGACGTACTTTCAAGAAAAGCAACTCCGCAATTGTGTTGAAGCAGCACCTTTCAGCTTGAGGGTCGCTTCCGAAAGTTGTGTAAGAGAAGCGGTTTCTGTGATGTGGAGGGCACCGCGAGGAGTGAACACAAAAGTCGGGTTAGGAGAAATAAATTATTGCTTGGAAATAGAAGCACCAAGAAAGTCAACTGACCGTAGTGTTGGGCAGGTCTAGCTCTCGACATCAGTGTAGCCACTTCCGAACGTAAAGAAAGATGCTTATAGCTTCGGGTGGTAGCATGTACAGTGATCGCGGATAAAAAGTATTGAATCGCGAAATAAAGAAAGAAATCGGGAAAGAAGACGATACGGCTAGACAGACGAAGGGCGATTTCCAACGCGCAATAACGAAAAACGATGGAGCGTATTATCTCCTCCTCTGAATTGAAGGGTGGTCACCTGCAGAAGTGATGCAAGCGAAATGTTCCTCGCGTGGCAACACATTACCTGAAAGGCTTCGCCACGAACTCGAAAGGTCACCCGAAAATCGAACGCGACGGAAAAGTTGTAGCATAACGTAGGGAAAGCCAGCAAAGACCTGCCGGTGGTCGTTGGGGAGCCACGTCTCGCGGAAGGGCAATATTGAGCCACGCCCATTAGAGCCCCGGTGCAGAGCAGCGGCAGCGAAGTGCTCGACTGGACAGCGAAGTGAGCTCACCGGACGCCACCATCCGAGATTATTCTCAATTTCGCCTCCGATGGTTTCACAATTTTATGACGGCAGAGTAGGTAGGCGGGATAAGGTCTCCCTGTAGCTATTGCAAAGACAGCCGTGTATTGCGACATCCAATAGCTTTCCAGAGTTCATTGTGCGTCTCTGGAAATCTCCTTGGCTACAGTTTTCCCTGTTTCCTGTTTGTTTTCCCGCTTTATATGCTTCATTCTCTTGGAGCCAATTTTATCCCTACTGCCTTGCTCCTCATTCTGGCGTATCCCTTCTGCGTAAGTCTTTTCTAGCGTCTCTTCACAGTCACTACCTTCAGCTTCATCTTCGTTCACGTCCTATTTGGTTCCTCGTTTTTCTTTACTCGCTTCTGTCTATTCTTCTATCGATACCTTTTGTCTCCGCAGTCTACTCTAGTCTACATTCTAGTTCTCGTCCTCATTCCGACTTCAACACGCAACAGTGTTTTCTTTTTTGCTTCCTGGTCGTTCTTGATCGTCCTCGAGAGCTTTTCGCGCAGTTTCTTTTCAACAATCTCTTTCGCGCGCTTCCTCAACTTTATTTCATTCGGACCTTGCGCCCGAAGTGACTAACGCGGGTCGCGCCATTACCTGGCCGGCAATTTTGGAGCGGCACGGTGTTTGCTTTTGACGAGAGCCGTAGCTTTGTTTCCTTCACGCTTTAAGCATGTACTGTCACCTACCTGCAGAGTGTTTACTACAGCCGGCCAATAAATTTTGTTTTCCTTGTCGTTTTATTTAACTTACCTTCAAGCAGCTTCGGTCTCTCCCTCTCCCGTTTTCAATATTACGTCCGCCACTTCACTTCCGCTTCCGGATGTTCTTTTTTGTTGCCGTCAAGTGTTGCCGTAGGGCTCGTAGCGAACTTCCTTCCTTCGGTTCCTCCCCTTACTTCCCGAATGACCTGAGTTAGTTTATTTTTTCGGGAGATTAAAAAAGTTTTGGTGTATAGAAGACGCCTAGAGGGTCCGCGCATAAGGCTTCCGATGCCGCTTATAATACACACGCCCGTCCAACGGACTCTGACTTACCCCATCGCTGTGCTGCCTACTGGATCGAATACAGGCTTCAGCAAGAGCCCCTATTTCTAGGCTCCTAATGTCATGCTTTTTTTATTGTAACTCTACTAAACAAATGCAATACGTCTTCCCAGGCAAGCAAAGACTGCGTAAATCTGAAAACCTTTACGATTTGCAGTCAGCGATACGAAGGTACCGTAACAGACGGATGAATTCACTTACGCGCTCTCACCTCCTCAGTGTCATTCATTCATTCATTTATTCATTTATTCAATCTTTTACGATACCTATGTTCCGTTGGGGAGAATTTGGTAAAGAAGCGGGAAGGAGGGGTGGAGGGAGAGATGAGTACAGTAATATAAAGGTAAATTAACAAAGAAAAACAACGAAAACTAAATACCATAAAAACAAGATACACATTTGTGCAAAGCCGGACAGGCCGCCATTGGAATATGAACCTGGCAACGTTTAACGCTAGAACGTTATCTAGTGAGGCGAGTCTAGCAGTGCTATTGGAGGAATTAGAGGGCAGTAAATGGGATATAAAAGGGCTCAGTGAAGTTAGCAGGCCAAAAGAAACATATACAGTGCTACAAAGCGGGCACGTCCTGTGCTACCGGGGCTTAGCGGAGAGACGAGAACTAGGAGTCAGATCCCTGATTAATAAGAACATAGCTGGTAACATACAGGAATTCTATAGCATTCACGAGAGGGTGAAACTTAGTAAGAGGTACAAAATGAAGGTTGTACAGGTCTACGCCCCTACATCCAGTCATGATGACCAGGAAGTCGAAAGCTTCTATGAAGACGTTGAATTGGCAATGGGTAGAGTGAAAACAAAATACACTATACTAATGGGCGACTTTAATGCCAAGGTAGGCAAGAAGCTAGCTATAAACAAGGCAGTGGGGGAGTATGGCATAGGCACTAGGAATAGCAGGGGAGAGTTATTAGTAGAGTTTGCGGAACAGAATAATATGAATATAATGAATACCTTCTTCCGCAAGCGGGATAGCCGAAAGTGGACGTGGAGGAGCCCGAACGGCGAGACTAGAAATGAAATAGACCTCATACTCTGCGTTAACCCTGGCATCATACAAGATGTGGACGTGCTCAGCAAGGTGCGCTGCAGTGACCATAGGATGGTAAGAGCTCAAATTAGCCTAGACATGAGGAGGTAACGGAAGAAACTTGTACATAAGAAACTGATCAATAAGTTAGCGGTAAGAGGGAAAATAGAGGAATTCCAGATCAAGCTACAGAACAGGTATTCGGCTTTAACTCAGGAAGAGGACCTTAGTGTTGAAGCAATGAACGACAATCCTGTGGACATCATTAAGGAGTGTGCAATGGAAGTCGGTAGTAACTCTGTTAGGCAGAATACCAGTAAACTATCGCAGGAGACGAAAGATCTGATCAAGAAATGCCAATGTATGAAAGCCTCTAACCCTACAGCTAGAATATACCTGGCAGAACTTTCGAAGTTAATTGACAAGCCTGACAGCTGACATAGGGAAGTATAATATGGATAGAATTGAACACGCTCTCAGGAACGGAGGAAGCCTAAAAGCAGTGAAGAATAAACTAGGAATTGGCAAGAATCAGATGTATGCGTTAAGAGACAAAGCCGGCAATATCATTACTAATATGGATGAGATAGATCAAGTGGCTGAGGAGTTCTATAGAGATTTATACATTACCAGTGGCATCCACGACGATAATGGAAGAGAAAATAGTCTAGAGGAATTCAAAATCCCACAGGTAACGCCGGAAGAAGTAAAGAAAGCCTTGGGAGATATGCAAAGGGGGAAGGCAGCTGGGAAGGATCAGGTAACAGCAGATTTGTTGAAGGATGGTGGGCAGATTGTTCTAGAGAAACTGGCCACCCCGTATACGCAATGCCTCATGACCTCAAGCATACCGGAATCTTGGAAGAACGCTAACATAATCCTAATCCATAAGAAAGGGGACGCCAAAGACTTGAAAAATTATAGACCGATCAGCTTACTGTCCGTTGCCTACAAAGTATTTACTAAGGTAATTGCAAATAGAATCAGGAACACCTTAGACTTCTGTCAACCAAAGGACCAGGCAGGATTCCGTAAAGGCTACTCAACAATAGACCATATTCACACTATCAATCAAGTGATAGAGAAATGTGCAGAATATAACCAACCCTTATATATAGCTTTCATTGATTACGAGAAAGCGTTTGATTCAGTCGAAACCTCAGCAGTCATGGAGGCATTACGGAATCAGGGTGTAGGTGAGCCATATGTAAAAATACTGGAAGATATCTATAGCGGCTCCACAGCCACCGTAGTCCTCCATAAAGCAAGCAACAAAATCCCAATAAAGAAAGGCGTCAGGCAGGGAGATACGATATCTCCAATGCTATTCACAGCGTGTTTACAGGAGGTATTCAGAGACCTGAATTGGGAAGAATTGGGGATAAAAGTTAATGGAGAATACCTTAGTAACTTGCGATTCGCTGATGATATTGCCTTGCTTAGTAACTCAGGGGACCAATTGCAATGCATGCTCACTGACCTGGAGAGGCAAAGCAGAAGAGTGGGTCTAAAAATTAATCTGCAGAAAACTAAAGTAATGCTTAACAGATTCGGGAGAGAACAGCAATTTACAATAGGCAGCGAGGCACTGGAAGTCGTAAGGGAATACATCTACTTAGGGCAGGTAGTGACGGCGGATCCGGATCATGAGACGGAAATAATCAGAAGTATAAGAATGGGCCGGGGTGCGTTTGGCAGGCGTTCACAGATCATGAACAGCAGGTTGCCATTATCCCTCAAGAGAAAAGTGTATAATAGCTGTGTCTTACCAGTACTCGCCTACGGGGCAGAAACCTGGAGGCTTACGAAAAGGGTTCCACTCAAATTGAGGACGACGCAACGAGCTATGGAAAGAAGAATGATGGGTGTAACGTTAAGGGATAAGAAAAGAGCAGATTGGGTTAGGGAACAAACGCGAGTTAATGACATCTTAGTTGAAATCAAGAAAAAGAAATGGGCATGGGCAGGTCATGTAACGAGGAGGGAAGATAAGCGATAGTCATTAAGGGTTACGGACTGGATTCCAAGGGAAGGGAAGCGTAGCAGGGGGTGGCAGAAATTTAGGTGGGCGGATGAGATTAAGAAGTTTGCAGGGACGACATGGCCACAATTAGTACGTGACCGGGGTTGCTGGAGAAGTATCGGAGAGGCTTTTGCCCTGCAGTGGGCGTAACCAGGCTCATGATGATGGTGACGATCAAAAAAAGCCAGATCAAATACAAATTATATAAAGAAAAGGAGAATGCGTAGAAAAGTGGTTCGCGTATCAAAAAGGTAGATACGCATTGCTACAGAGCTAAGATAACATACGCTGGCGCAGCATTTCACGAAAGGCTACGAAATCAGATACAGAAACGATATTGCCGGCAAGACTATCGGAAAGGGCATGAGGCACTACATACGAAGTGTACAGAAGTGTTCGACAAAACATGCATGGCAGTTTCCTCTCACTTCAACCGCTAGATCAGTTTCACTCCAGCACTTGATCTTATTGAAGCAATAATATACAAATAAACTTCAACTACTCCAACCGAAAACGCCTGACATTAAACTAAAATATATAACAGCACTACGTACTACAAACTTCAGCACAACGCCAGGCCATCCAAGACTATCGAAAGAAAACAATAAGTTCGGCAAGACATGAACAAAATTATCCTGCGATATTGAATGCGAGTTATTAAAAAATAATGTCCAGTTGAAGTAATGAAATAGCGTAATCTTGCTGTGCAGCTCGAGGCATATGCTGTGAGGCTCCTAGAACAACCGATCTTTCAATCGTGACCCTTCCTTCTAAAGAAATAATCCTCAATATGATTCCATAACGATTCGCGCTGCTTGAAACTGACCGTGTGCTGAGTGGAGTGTGCAATAATTATGACTTTTCTTCACCTACAAATCGTCAAATCAACAACCGCTCGAGACTACATTCAGCACGTCGTCTGTGCAGCAGTCCGAAGTATGTGGCACCAACCGCCCCGTCCCCTTTCTTTCTTCCTTTCTTTCTTTCTTTCTTTCTTTTTTTTCGGTCCTGCATCTTGCAGCCGGTGACTGCGTGTAAAAATAGCGTCCCGAGCCCTTAATCCGTCCCCAGGTAAAAAAGTGCAAACACGAAAGCTTTGTTCGAGCAACGGCCGCGATATCTTAACGCCTTGTGTATACAAAGCGTCGTCAAACATTCACGATATCGTCAAACATTGTCACCACTTTCAAACACTGTCAGAGTGTCTTCATTGACGGCCAAGCAAACCCTGCCAACCCCGTTCCAGCGGTTCGACCAAAGAAAACAGCCTATCTGGTGGTAGTGCTCTCCCGCACTACAGAAGTACAGCACGGAGAAAGCGAAAGCTGACACGGCGTGTGAGACGGTGCGGCATGACAGATTGTCGTGTATGACATTCCGTACCGACCACTGTACTGCATGTAGAAGACCTGACTATTAAAATGCAGAGTTATGAATATTTAGCACACGCTATAACAAGACCACAAAGTGCTATGTCCTCCTCAGGCTATACGACAGCTCAGGGACACAATCGATCGTTTTTATTCCGTTTGTTTGTACGTTTTTTATTACCGATTGACATGTTACTAGCGTCAAAAAGCCGTTTTCTTGCTTAAGTATTCCGGTTAGGTGCTGAAGGTAGCACCTCCTCGTACGGGGAGAAAGTAATCATCTGCCCGTGTTTCTTGTCATAAAAACTAAAACTGCCTAGTAGGTTGCCATGTTGATGCTGCCTCCTGAAGTTTCACGTGATCTCGCGGTATTCGAAGCGCACTTCAAGTACACTTTGTTGTCGTCTGTGACGACACAACGGCCTCGCTAAATTTCGTTTCAGATTTCTCGAAGGAAGACTATATGAATACGGTAAAAGACTTCCATCTTGTTCCGCAAGCATATGACATGAAATCTAGGATGAATATTGCACTTAATCACTTCCGGCTTTATTTTAAGAAGGATTCAAGGCAATCATAACGAACGAGGAGCCCAACAAACAAGAGAGCTTCTGTGAAAGTTTGGGAGCGTCAGATACTCAGACGTTTCCATCACGCCGCTGTATGAACTTGTGTTCTATGGCTTACCAGCCACAACTGCTTCACAAGCAGCAGCGCTAGGGTGAAAACTAGATTAGGCTGAGACTTTGCCTACGACATCCTGTTAGGGGGCCTCGGCCCCAGCGTCTCTACAGATAACATGACGCCAGAAATGGCGTGCTAGGATGGAATCACGACAATGCGCCAAGGTGCGCAATGCATCGCGAAAAAAAAAGATAAATAGAATTCGGAATATTCGTTTCCAGCTTCTACGAAAACTCCCACGAGGCACTATGTGGTGCCTTACGAGAAACCTTGTCGGCATGCACTTTCGGTGGGCTCACTCTGCTACGAAAACTGCCTTAGTCGTTTGGTGTCTGCTGTTAGCTTATTTCCCTTCCTAGCTTAGATTATGCACCTCTCTAGTGAGCTGCTTGTTACTTTCGCGTCCCTTCTTTGCCCTCCAGTTTTCGCATGGCTGAATCGAGCGCATCCCCGTTCTTTCCTCCCTGGACATACTGCCACGCACCTCCTTTCCCGTTCAGTCAGCACGCTCTCGCTATCATCCCCATTTTCCCTCGGCGACAGACGAACCTACTGTATATCGGATTCAAAGCTGCGTGTAATGTATCCCAACAGCCCTTCGCCGTTGGCACATCTGCATCTGCACTCATCTATCCCTTCGTCCCTGGCCTTTACAAAGCGCAAAAAAGTGTGAAAAATTAAGCAGACAAAATGCACCGTCACAACAACATTCGCAAAAAAAAGCTAATAGCTCACGACAAGATGCGCAACCAGGCGTCAGCAACAAAGAACCGCACAGAATAACAAGAAACAAAACAAAAATAGGACAGTTGGAGCCAGTGGGCGAAAGGCAGGGCTTTCCCTAAATCGGTTTACGTTGTTTCGCCCTTGAGTATTTTTCGGTCCTCGGGGAGAAAGCAGGCCTTGGGAGACTTTTCTGTCGACGTCTTGCTACGAGCCAAAGTTCATGGCGCGCGCGACACTGTTTGTTTGCTTGTTGCCTCTGCTATCAGCACTGCCGTACAACGACGGCTCAATGTTGGCTCCTTCTTAGGGGTCATTCGCTTTCTCGCTCTTCTCTTTCTTTCAATAATATATATATATATATATTTCTTTTTTCCTCGGATAGGGTGGGCAGGCGGAGACGAGCACAAACGCCTTCTCCCTCACCTCCCCACTTTTCTAAAATTTTCACGCTTCCGAGGAAAGCACACGCTGCCGATTTGCATTGTGAGAGAACATTCTACTATACACTCCTTTCCCACACTGCTCTGTCGTTTTAATTTCTCGTTTTTACTTGCTGGAAACAAATATTTCACAGTTTTCCTTCAGGCTTTTTTCCATCACCCCATGGCCACAGAGCGCGTCAAATTTTATCTTCTTTTCTTTTTTGCGTTTGTTTGACGAGCCTTCCCGAACATGTCATCAGTGCTGTTGTGCACCCAAGTCTCACCCTAATTCGGTTTCGCTGCTTCGTTGACAAACACGGCGTGAGCGGCACCATTACTTTGAAAATAAATAAAGAGAAAGAAAAGAAAACAACACATATCAGCGCCTGGCAAACACGCGCAAAAGCAAAGGCCGATATCACGAAACATCAACACAGAGACGAAATGCGAACCCGAGCTTGTGATACGCAGCTGATTCTTCTTTGCGCGCCTGTTTTATGAAATCTCGCCAACGGCCTTTTATCATGTGTGCTTTTTCCCTCGACACCTTCCGTCTATTTTATCAGCAACGCTATTTCCCGACAGACATCATTACGACAACACTGCCGCACGAAATACTTCCCTAAGTATTTCTACAGAAATATTCTTGACGACAAGCCGGATTTTCGAAACAATTGCAAATGCTGCCAATATAACAATGTTGATTTCACGTTTCCGCCCTACAATCAGCGGACGAACACTTTCTCCAAAAGGGTTAGTTGTGTTTGCGAACAGCATTGGCGCTACGACTTCGACACATTTACTTGCGGACAATGTATTTTTTTTTTTTTTTGAGCGTGAGAATGTATTTTCAAAGTTGAAAAAAAATATCGACAACAGTATTCAAAAGATTTTTAGAGTAAAATATTTTTTTCCATTTACCACATGCAAGCTAAAACATATTTTGTTCATAATAGTTTGAAAAATTCGGCCTCTCAAGTAGCCGATACACACCTCTTATTTAGTGCGGAAGCTTTGTGGTCTCGAAAAAGCTGTAATAAAATGTGACTCACGGCTACATCTCGACGAGGCAAGTCAATTGTTACGTTGCATTAAAAAATTGAAGACATCTTAATCCAGAAATTTTTACCGATTTGTCAAGTAAAAAAGAAATCGTGACTAAATCCTAACGAAATCCTAACCAAAGAAATCCTAAGCTAATCCCAGGCGCTGTGGCAGTCGATGTTATACATAGTACTCTCTCTCAGGCTGTCCAAACTGGGGCTTTTTCTTTCTCCTTTTCAATAGTTACCAACTCAAACAAGATGTTTGTGCAAGGCCAGCTATTGCGTATGGCACGAGCCAGTGTGTGACAACAGAAGCACGACGGCGACAGTACTGTGACGGCCCGACGGCGTCACAGCAGTTGTCTTTCTTTTTCGTTCTTCTTTAATGCTCTTTTTTCACACCAAAAAAAAAAGAAAACGTTCCGTTGAGACACGTGCCCATCCCGAAGCGTCTAACGCAGCGTCTCAGAGCTCGTTCGTGCCGCAAGGGGGAAAGCGTGGCGAAGTCAGCGGCCGAACGGAGAATCGTAGCTCGCGATGTGTGCGACGTAACGCGCGCACCACTGGTCTTGTCGTCAAGAGGAGAGAAGTATGCGCTGCGATCCTGGCCTGACTAACGGATATGCATGGATATACGTTCCCTGGGATAGGGATGGCTCCTTGGCCCGTTCTAATGGGGAGAGAAAGAGAGAGACTGACTTAAGGGCTGGAGCGTCGGGCTGATGTGCTCGAAGTCAGAGGTTCGATCTCACCCTTGCACGCATGAATTTTCTTTTTATGACACGAAACGGCACGAGAACCTACCTAGCGCAAAGTGTCTAAAGTGAGCCAAAGAATGCATGGCATTAAAATTTCGCAGATTGCGCATACTTTTGGAGCAGCCGTAAGTGAAGCTTTGCCAAGCCGGCAGGACGACAGACGGCGCATCACGACGAGGGAGGCACGCGCAGCACATTTCGGCGACGGACGCAACCGGCCTGAGCAACGGCGGCGGCACCGACTACCGCACCTACAGCCTTCAAAAACTAGGGGAAAAGGTTCGCGCCCTCCTAACCCCGCTGAAGCTGTAGGATTGAGTTCGACAACTATGGTTGCCGACGAATGACGACGGGGCTGTGTGTCCTTCTTATTCAGGGGCGAGCTTCTCTCCCTTCATCGTCCGCTATGGCAATCACGCTCGGCACTTTTAATAATTGTTGGTATGCGGCGCAATCCACTCAACATTGCGGACACGCATTTCCAAGGCTACACCTGCCCGAACCATCCGTCTGCTCCGCACGATACAAGCGCCTCAAAACACTAGCTTGCGCGAGGGAAGGATCTTTCAACGGATGCGTCCGTGACCTAATTTCGTTTCATTTATTCAATTTATTATTACCCTCAGGGCTTAACAACATTACAGAGAGGAGCAGGAATGGATGACATGCAAAAATATTATAATGGAACACAACTGAAAACAACTGAAGAAATACACAAAGTACAGGAATAGCTGAACGCATAGGCGGAGAGTTTTCATTTTTCCGAAGGGGGGAGGGCTGGCGCCCGACCAGCTTTCCGAACCCCATATTTCTTGCACTTGAAGAAACTTCGTTTGACCTCAAAGAATTGAGCGCGGAAGTGAAGGCGTTATATGAGTATATGCAAGACCTCGTAGTAGGAAACAGTCCAATTTCGCATCCTGAGTACTCTCAGTGGTGTAATCTTACTTCGTGCAATTGTCGCATACTTCGCCATCGCTAATACTGCATGGCCGTTACGGTGAAACTGCAGCCTCTCTTTCTCTCTCTCTTTTCTGCGAGTCCGAGTACAAGCGCTACTGCGCATGACTGCTGTCGATTCGAATTTCGAGTGAATCCGCCTTGGTCTCATTTCGGTTACTGAGTGAATTATGCAGTGTTCCCAAACTATCATGCGCGAAGACTTAAAAAAAGAGCAGTCGTGTTACTCGAAGAAAACCTAGTGCATATTGTTTCCAATGCAGTGGAATAGCCGCCAGTAATTCTTTCGTTAGTGAGATTTAATTTGGTAATTGCAATTACTTATCTAACTCGAGAAGTACTGTCATAATTTTCATAGTGTCAATGACTTTTTTGTAGGCACCCAGAATGACATCTAACTGCGGTGTCTTGAGCGACGCACTAATCGCGTACAAATTTTTTTCCGACTGGTAAAGAAAACCCACGAAATCTGAAAAATACAGCGTGACGGCGCTCTCACCTACATCATAAAGTAGCGCCCTCAAATAAGCTTATTGAAAGCAACTTCATTGCCTGTCGCAAACCCGAAGACACAGCCCATCAACTTGATGATGGTACGGAAGGAGCACCAACAGCAGGTTTCGCGGCTTCGCAACTATTCCTTCCTCACATTTCCACGTCACACTTATTATCCGCCTCTCAAAGCCGATTGATCACATTGATAACAAAAGCTCCTTGATAACACGGCCGAAGCGCCGCTCTGACCGCGCACGAAATGCGAAAAGTACTGTAATAGGCATATATAGAATAGTTCAACATCCCGGCTTTGCTCGCACCGCGTCGACAGAGTGCGCGCGAAGCTATAATTCGCGCCAGAAACTTGCTTCGGACCAAAGCCAAATGAAAGTGAGCGTGTTATTTTTCGTGAAAGTGTATACGTGCTGCAAAAGCAGGTTCGTGTCAAAACATAAAAGCGAAATAAACAGACCGGGAAGCGACCAACTTGTAGAGAAAAGGCAAAACCTATGCGTACAAGAAAGTAAATGTATCACTTCTAAATGAGCCGAATTGGCAATCAGGATGTCGCCACAAAAAGAAAACCATAAGATTTCAGTGTACCCTCATTATCTATGATTCGTAAGCTACATTCAACACCAGCCTAGAGGACGTGTTCGAATAGGTCTCCTTTTGCAGCTACGCTGTACTGTGTCCGTTTTATCACATCTTCAGGGGCTTTCTTGATAACCGACGCCATAATTCTATGGAAAACATCCGTTTTCCTTGCCCTGAACTAATCTGACGTCCGTATCGATCCCGTAAGCAGGATCATTCACACAACCCCCCAAAAAATCGAGTGGGGAGAGGTCAGGTGACTTAGCTGCACAATTTATAAGCCCATGCCTTCCAATCTATTGCGCATGAAAAGTCGCATCCAGCCAGTTTCTTGCTCGGCTGCTGCTGTGTGCGGGTGCCATATATTGCTGATACCAAAGAAGTGGAAGACGTGACAGCGGGACTTCGCTGAGAAACTCATCCGCCACTCTTTCAAGGATTTAGTTCACGTAATGCTGTCCAGTCAGTGTGTGATCGAAGAAGATGGGACCGATGATAGCACTGGCGTAAATTTCGGACCACACACTGAGCGACCGCTGGTACTGGTGCCAATTGCGCTAAACCCAGTTTAGATTGGAGTCCCTCCAATAGTGGGCATTGTGCAAATTTACCTAGGCTTTCTTGCGAAAATTAGCTTCATCTGTGCAGATGATGTTGCTCAAAAATTCCGGTGACCCATCGCCCTTTGTGAGGACCCAATTCTAGAAATCTAGACGATTCTAGAGGTTCCTATCTTCTAAGCAATGGCACTGGTTAAGGTAGTACGGGTGAAAGGCCGTCATTTAGAACCTCCAAACTGATGACTTGGAAATTGGTATCTGTGCGGCCACGTCCCGCATGCTAGCATGAGGGTTTGAGGCCATACATGCTATAGAACATCCGTGAGTAGGCTAGGACACAAAGATGGAGTCCTCCACCATTGTTTCTTGAATCTGCTGGTTTGTCTCAGGTTTTCATAATTTCTGATGATAGTCGATGCGTTTGGTCTACCGCCACACTTCTATGACTGATATATACGGGGTGTTTCAGCGAACACTTTCAAATTTTTGTAAAGGTTGCCTGTGGCAGATAGCTCAATTCTAGTTTATGTGCCGGCCTACTTGAAGCGGCGGACACTACTTGCACGAGAAATTGAAATGCAAAATCGACTAATTAACGAGAATTCACAAATTAACATTTTAGACAATTATCTTATGACCCATATTGTAATTTGAAAGTTCTAGCAGTGGACTTCGCAAGGCAGATCCACTTGGAACGAGTTCTCAGGTTGACACCATAGGCGTTCTAGTTAAGTTGTTAACAAAACGTCGTTTCATGCACTTAAGCACACAAGTAACTGGAACGCTAATGCATTTCTCCCCAAAGTTCGGGAATTTATATCTCGAAAGTGGAGTCATCCTGAAAATTCGTTCCAAGTGGTTCCTCCTTGCGAACTCCACGACTAGAATTTGTAAATTGCAATATGGGCTATAATAATTATTCCATTTTGGATCTCTAGGTTTTGTGCAAGTATTGTCCGCCGCTTCGAGTAGACCAGCTAATGAACAAGAATTGTCATAACTGCCACAGGAAACCTTAAAATATTTTTGAAAGTGTTCGCTGAAACACCCTGTATAGTCGCCTTCCAGGAACGGGCCGCCAAGAACGTACGTCTATGATTACCGCGTAGCTTTCAGGGATGAACTTGCCTTCGAGGCGCACCAGTCGGCGTCGCACAACGCTTAGTAAAGAATATCGGCTCAGTTCCCGCAGTAACGATGAAATCGGTGCGCTAGGGACGCTTCCCGACAATGCGGCCAGCGCGCGCCGCTGGAGCGGACGATGCGGTTCAATGACCCCCTCGAGCGTCTGGGCCTGGCCGAGCTGCGGCCGCCGGCCGACTCCAGCGCTCGCCGCATCGCAATGCAATGCGCTACGAATTTTCCCCTAAGTGTGAAACAGACCGTGCGATATGCTAGCCTTGTGGTTGTAGTCGGATAGTACGAAACATGCGCACCAATTTTATTTTGCGTCAACTTGGTTAGTTAAAGCGATTGACGCGGAACTAGTACAGCTTCCGCCGTAAACAGCCGCGATTGCATTCTCCCCGCCATTCGCTTCTCATTTAGCTCCCTTGCACCGAGCATTTTCTTTGCGCACTGGGGAGAGTATTCGGTGTTCAGTGCTCGTCGCAGAGTCCCGTAGAACGTCGAGCCGGTCGAACATCGCTGAATCACAAAAGCAGCTAAAATGGACACTTGTATGGTGTTCGTAACTCACTACACTTGACTGTACGCTTTAACCAACGATGAAGCCCACATCGCAAGCACCACTGCAAACGCCGCACTCAGCAAGTGTTACAACGGTGTCACACAGGCTCTTTCGAACGCGGCAGAACTCGATAGAAAAGATGAGGCAATCGGGATCGAAAGTGACCCTTGCGACTGAGGCATTAGACTCGTGATACCAGAATTCAAAGAATGCGCGCAGTAGTAGCAAGACTCCAAAACCATGTGACTGGGAGTGTTGTAGCTGGCCAATTTCAGAAGAACGCCTTCATGCACGCCGCAATACCTCTTTTTTAAAGGGCGCGATAAAAGAAAGGCATTTTATAATTAATTATGTCAGATAGTCGTCTGTTCTTTGAACAGAACACCTAATTTAATTACGAAATACATTTGTTTTGAATGAAGTAAAAATGGTGTTGTATTAAGATTGTTTTTTCGTTTACAGCGTTTGTTCTTTTTCTTCCTGGTCGCGCTTCAATCGCAGCTCCAACAATGCCCCTTGTTGACGTCACTGACAATTAGCTCTGGACTGATTTTCGTCCAAAGCTTCGCGACTCGAGTGAATGAACTCTTGCTCAAACGTCTAGACTTTAAAACGAAGCTTTCTTTGCCGGCTTTATTTTCTTTCTTCCTTTTTTACGGTAGGCCATTTCTATTTCCAAATTTCTTCTACTTGCTTTAGGTTTTTAGGGCGCGAAAAAGGGACGAGAGACAGAGGTACGACACGGACACAGCGTAGCGTTGTGTCCGCGTCGTACCTCTGTTTCTCGTCCCTTTTTCGTGCGCTAAAAACCTAAAAGTTGTGGAATACCAACATGCCCAAACCTACGCTCTTTCTTCTAGTTCGATGCATTGGTGTCGTTGTGGTAACATGTGTTAACAGGAAACAAATGCTGACAGAAGTAGATCACGACGAGGTTAATGTACGTTGAAGATATTTGCAAACAGCGAGTATGCCGTAGGACTGCGGTTGCTGCAAACAAAAATGTGCAGACATATATTTTCGATATCCCGAAGGCCATTGAAGAGGATCGTGCATAGTTTTACGAGATGAGGAAAACAAGAAATCGTGATATTGACTGTATTAAAAGAAGCAATGGAGCATTCCTCAAGGCCTTATCATACGGATTCTGACCACGCAAGCTTGTTGTTCACACGTAATCAAAGCGTGGGAAATAAGAAAGAAAAGAGAGCTCCCTGACGGCGCTCATAGCTCTACCGGCCAGGGAAGCGTGTATTCCGCATTAGCTCGCATCCGTATCCGTATCGCATCCGTCTGAGCCGTATCCCGACGAAAGGGGCGTCCTTGAACAAAATCGCGAGGGAGCGGCGCGAGGAAAAGAGGCAGCAATAAATCAGCCAATTGCGAAGCACCGGAGGAAGGGGCGAGAACGCGCAACGCAAGGCGTCGCGTGCACCGAAAGGAAAACCCGTGAATGTCGGCCACGTACGCGAAGAAGGCAAAAACGGTGGCGCAAAAATGCCGCCGTCGTCCTCGGATAGCGGAGAAAGGCTCCACCCTATACCCCCCAGTCTTGCGTGGGGTGAAGAAGCGCGACATCCCATGACACGCTCGGCCGATCCCCCGAAAAAGCACGCACGCCTCCTTATATTCGGAGAGCGCCTTAAAAGCGCTCTCAGCCCTTGCTTCCATTCCTAGCAAACGCGGCCTCTGGCTAAATTTGTGCAGTATTCTGAAAGCGCCTCAGTTTCGGTGCGTGGCAGACTGCATCGTTCTGGCTGGAAAGCTGTTCCTAACTTTACCGAATTGAGCGCTTGCCCCGTTTACTCGTTTCTGCCTCGGTCCTCCTCTTTGTTTCTGTCACTAAACTTTATACGCATCAACTAGTCCACCAGCTAGTAATCCTGAGGAATTGTACAACATCTACGACGCAGCACTCCTTTTCTTTACATCGCCAGTTCATTCAAGTTGTGCGCTGACCGGCCGTAATATTTACATATATTTGCATAAGTCCAACACAGCTACGTTTTTTCCCTTCTGCTCGTATTTGTTTCCACCACAAACTTTATTCATGAAAGGTAAAATTGTCACGAATACTTCCACGAATTTCATGAATACTTCCGCCACCTTGCGGGATTCCGCAGAACTGATTTGCCACAAAAACGTTATTATTCGCGGAGTGAGTGAGTGCTGCAATGTGCTCCGCTACACCGCAAGTGTGCGAAGTATTAGAGATCCTCTGCTCCCGTGGCAAGTCTGCAGACGATGTGCCACATACAAACCATGCCGCCCTGTGCTTGGTGCCGCGAGCATTTTTGCATTCCGCCCCTGCCGGGAATCTGACCGGCGACCTCGCACACAGCAGCAGGTAGGCGCTGTTCCCATAAGCACGCTGCCAAAATGACGCCCTACGTTCTTGCTCGCAACGGATGTGCCCACGCCTCAGCAAGTCTTCGCAGCCACGGAGTTTCTCACCACATTTCTTAGGGGGAAATCTGGCGCTAGTGTGTATGACAGCTGCAAACATGGAGATTAAGTCAACGTGCGATTAATTTGCCTAAACCACATTGATTTGCATAAACTTGACATTTCTGGCCTCAAATGACTTTGTGAATGAAAAATCGATCATCATTAACAATACACTGCGTTATGAATGCAACAATTTGTTATCAGTTTCCCGCGGGGAGATTCCGATTGCTTTCGTGCGTTCAGCGAAATCCGACTGTTAGGAAATTTAGACCGACGGAGGCAGATAAAGGCGCAATAAGGAAACAAGCCGCAGGCATGAAAGTTAGATAAATCCCATTGCTACCCATAATTCCCAAGGTGGCTGAACAACAGTAGGACCAGAGTGATTTTAGTAGGAACCTCCGTGTCCGCAGCACTGCACGCATTGAGCGAGCCCAGCCGGCTGTGTTGCCCCGGACTTTTCTCTCTCGGCCTTCGCGTCGACTCTCCCCACGACCCAGCTCGCAAACGCTTCCTTTTGCCTCCTCGACGGTCCAGAAATGTCTCGGCGCAATCCTGTCCGAAAAGGCTTTTCTTCTACCCGTGTACCGGGAAGTGCATCTGCGATAGCACCGAGGCGCCCGAGCGAAAACATAAGTGGGCATGCATGTATATAAACTGCATGGTGGTCTCTTCTGCCGCGACGATCCTCGTTCGGAGAAGCTAAGGCTTGGATTTCTTGCGGTGCGCTTTTACTACACGCGGTTTTAATGTTTCTTTTTTTCTTCTGACGAAATAAGAATTTCGAGTGCGTCGCGTAATTGCGCCTACGCAGGATGGATTCCCCACGATGCGATCACGTCTCTCCCACGCTCGCGTTCCCCCCCAAGAAAACTGTTGGCTCCTGTGTCAAGCTCGCGTTCTTTTTCTATTGTTTGCAAGAAGATACATGCACAAGATAAAGGCACGAATTTCCTCCGCAGCGACAAAAAAAAGCGAGTGGTTGAATAAACCACCAAGCGATTTGCTTTATTTAAAATTGAACCAATTGCGACAACTATTTGGGAAAGCTTTGACACGCTCACTAGTACTTGTGCTTCATGTATATATGTGTCTCAATTAAATTCAACAAATTTCCTTCCGATTGGTGCAGCAGTTCTAGAATGAGAGCCTTTCTGCTTTAGAATGGTATCTGAATGAGGAACTTGGAGTTGGTCCGGAGGTAGAGGCTCCTCTGATCCCCTTTCTGCAGGGTAGCAAACCGGGACACGTCCGATTGACTTCGTCAACTCCTCCTACGCCTCCTTTTGTGCGTTTCAACTGGATTACATCTCTCTCCATCACGCAACATGTACACACGTACCCGTGATTCGGAGCAGGGTAAAAAATTAAAAAAATACATTCTAGGGTTTTGCGTGCCAGAACACGATCTCATTACACCTCATTCAGTGCGTGACTGCGGCTTGATCTCTACCCCCTGGGTTTCTATAATGCGCACCCATATCTAAGCACGCAAGCGTTTCCACACTTCACCCCCGTCGAAACGCCGCCACCGCGGCCAGGATGGAACCCGCCTCCTCGAGCTGAGCAGCGCACAGCCAATGGCGGCCAGTTCGCAGCGGGGTAGTCGGGCAGCACGTGCACACACATACATACACGCACATTTTATTGCACGAAATGCATTGCTCGCGGAAGTGTAAATCTTTTGTGGGCGCTCAGCACATGCAATCAGCACATATACAAGAGAAAGAAAAAAGGAAGCACGATAATCAAAAGAAACAAACTTTTAAAAAATGAATTAAATAAAGAAATAGTACAATAATAAGATAAACATAGACGTGACTCCAATAACACAAGATTAAATATTATCAAAATTGATGTAATCTAAACAAAAGGGAGGGGAACACAAACGAAAGCACGAGACGCAATTAAATTCATGAAGCTTCGTTACAGAACCGAGAAGTAGTAGAGCACAAATATTATACAATGACAGGTAACCAAGTCTTCGGAGCGGATTTCAATTGTTTTGCAGACTGGAAGCAGATTTCCTCAGACAACTGGTTAAAGCGAAAGGAGAGATAAGAATCCCGGCATCTTTTTCCATAGTGTGCATGTATTTTAGGAAGTTTGTAACGGTACACGCTCCTTAAAGCTCGCTGTTTTCTTTGTAAATATGTGAAATTAAAGGAGAAACATTGTCTGATAAACACTACTAGCATAAATAAATGAAGCAAAGTTTCACCTTCAGTAGCCATATAGAAATGGTGTCTAAGCCATCACAATTTGTGCCATAAGATATGTCAGCCTACAGCTGATGTAAAACTTTGTCAATCTGTTGAGAGCGTGACAGAGCAAGAACCATGCGCAATAATACCGCACCGAAAGATGGATTCGCCCACGGCTTTGAATACAGCTTTACGCAGACGAATGGAACTGGAAACAGTCGGAGGCGCTTAAGTACGTGTGCTACGTAAGCACACCAGGAAATTTTATAATCGATGTTCATTCCTAAGTATCCAACATCAGGATAGAAGGGTATCGGTGAGCATTGATAACCCGCACGTAAGATGCCATGAAGTACAATGGATTCTCTGAACTCAAACCTCTTGTGGAGATTTCTAAAACACACTAGCTCTGCTCTTGCTTTATTTGCACATATTTCGTTATCCCATAGCCAATGAAAAAGTGTCTCGTCGTTATAACAAAACTTGCTGCTGGGCTATTTGGTTCATGACTTAAAACAAGGGTTACGGCGCTAAGCAGGCGAGGACGAAGTGAGGCACAAACGACGTATACGGGCGCCATGTGCGGCCGCCTCGTCGTTAGCTTGTAATCGCATCAAAGCTTGCCTGTGTGACTCATGATATATAAGCAAAGCTGTATATCATGAGTCAAAGCTCCGAATTTAACTTCAGATCAGGTAAGTCGTTCACATAGATATTAAACAAAAATGGACCCAATACGAAACTTTGCGGAACACAATACGTGATGTGCTTGAAGTCAGTGAATTCATCCTTTATATTCACAGTTTCGAGGTGACTAGTGAACTAACAGAAAAGAGCTGCTGACGCAATCTTCTAGACCTAACACTTATATTTTTTGTAGCATAACAATATGACGAACAGTATCAAAAGCTGTTTTACCTTCTATGAACAGGCCAAGCACAACCTGATTTTCATCTATACACTTATTGGTCAGGTCACAGCAATCCTCCAGGAGGTCAACCGTTCCAAGATGCCACCGAAATCCATACTGAGTATCAGTTAAAACGAGAATTTCTGGAAAAAGGAAGCCATGCTTTTGTGAACGATCTTCTCCGTTATAATGTTCAAAGAAAGCAATATTGCTATGGGACGATAGTTCTTGTCCGACTTCTTCCCAGACTTATACATTGGCTTAATTACGGATACTGGCAATTCCTGAGGAATATTTCATGTGTCTAAACAGCCATTCAAACTATGCAGAAGTGGACTTTTATTTTTTAGTTCTGATACTTATTTATTAAATCAGCAAGAAAATGTGCTGGCCGAGTTCCCTTATATAGAACAAGTAATTAAACCAGCGAACTAGACACACACACAGAAGCGAGAAGTGCACAGGACGATGCAGGTCTAACAACTCACTTTATTATTTACAGAAACTCGCAAGGTTCACACCAAGCGCATGTGCCAGCACAAGACAGAGTACAACCACACTTTTTTTCTCCCCGTCACTGACGCAGGCAATCGATATCAGATTTACGAACACACTCATTTTCTGTCAGGATGAGCGACGGTAGACTTCTTCCTAATCTGAAAAACCTTCAAAAATCTCCGTCGAGGTTCGCGCTTTTCCTCGGCCAAGAATCGTTACCGAGCTAAACAGAGGAACACAACCACGTCTACTGCAACGATGGGTGAAATGATCATCTTCACCTGCGCCTCAACCGATGGCAGAAAAGCAGAATTCGCAAGCATTATTCCATGCTACGTTACCGAACTACCCCGAGAATCCTGTTTTATCTCTTCAGTTGATGACACGAGAATCTCACTAAATGAATTCGCGGTTATCAAGCGACTTTCACTTGCAAGTGTCGATGATACCGCATGATCTAGATTACTTAGGTTTTACCATTAGTTCGCCCAAAAGACTCCATGCCTTTCTCGTATTGCCATTATGCTTCTAAACTCGGCAGAAAAAGAAATGTGTTGTTTTTTTCTTCTCTCAGCCGTAACATTGCCGTAAGCTTATTACGTGTTATGCGGTACTGCTCCTTCAGAGCAAGGTTAGAAGGATTACATTTACAGAAGTTCCACAGTTTATGTGCTTCACAAAAAAGTTGCAAAATATCTATACTGATCCACATTTTATCCGGATTTCCAAGACTTAGCTGAAATTTTTTGAAACACACAAGATATCTGCTTGGTAAACCATGTAACCCTTACAAATGCAAAAACACCACCTCCCTTACATAACGTGCGACACTGTGAAAAGAAATGAAAGCCCGGTAGTTCGAATACACTTGGCTCGTACGCATGAAGATTACTTTCAATGAACAACACATCGCCCAGGGATGTAATAAATAAAATGTAATCGAATTTAGATAAAAATTCAATAATAAATCTGAATACTTCCTAGCGCTTCTAACAACTGGTCACTTAGTGACAACTGGTCACCTATAGTGACCAGTTGCCTCACAGTCTTAACCTACATTCACGCGATACAAAGCAGCAGAAAGCACAAAGATACGACGCCACGTCTCTGCATTGCACCACTTACTGCGTACGCGAGTGCCTGAAGCACTGTCGTTCTCCACTCCACCCCAAAATGCAGCGCTCATACAACTCCGGCAATAGCGCGTCCACAGATACACCAACAGACGAATCAACTTGGCGCTTGACATACGCTTGATATTTTTTTTTAATTGTTCAAAGCGGATTATGGGTGCAATGCTAAAACTAGCCCGGAAGTGTAAAGTTCGAGAGAAAAATAAATATAAGCCATTCTCTCTAAACAAAAAACAGCAAGTTTCTATCACGCGTGATTTGTTCGGGTGCGCTCACCGTAGCACGACAAAGCGCGCCGACATGTTACTTGCTGTCGCCTAAGCAGTCGATTCAACCGCTCCGAGCGCTGTTTCAACGAAGGCAGCATGCATACTTGCCTTATGCGAAGCGGCAATGGTGTTGGGGTGTCGAAATAAAATTACAAGAAAAAAAACACGAACATACCAAAACGTGACAACGTACGTTAGATGCCAGAACGGGCAGCGTGTCGCGTTAACAAGCTTTAGGCGCGCATGCGTGGCTTTCAAAGCTCCGGCATTCTCTGTTTCCTGGCATATTTCCAAAATTCTGCTTCAAATAAAACAAACAAGAAAACAAAAAGAACGACGCAGTAGCGTTTTATTCGCAGGGCATCGGTGACGCAGCGGCAACGAAGAAATAAATTAAGGGGACGCGTTCTGCTTTGTAATCGCATATCCCGCAGACATCAGTCACTCGTATCGACATTCAGCCATTTCCGATCCACATGGATGCAGAATAAGGTCACTTCATGTAAATTAGTTCGTTTCAATAGATAACAAACTTGCTGCATGCATCAAAAGTACATATAACACAGTTCTACAGACGCTATACAATGGCTTTCTGTTTCCAGTCACCAGATTCTATCGACGCCGCTCTGCAGAAAATTCATCTAACGTAGTTACTTAATTTTAATCAGTCCTCCATTGCAATGCGCACCCTAATTTTCATATTTTAGAAAATGCATTATGCAATACCCTCGATTGTTCCCTCATGAGATGTTCATGGTGAGACAGAAATAGCGATTTGTTCTGACCCCCCCCCCCCCCAAAAGAAAAGAACAAAGACTAACAACTTTGCAAGTGTGGACCCCAGCTCTAGCAGGAGAGTTGCTGTCTGGTTCAGTTGTTACATATCCTTGATATTTAAACCAGTCAAGGTACGACGAACAGAGGACAGACGTGGCACACACGACAGGACTAACGACTGTCGTTATTCCAGCCGTTGTGTGTGCCACGTCGCTTCTGTGTTCGTCGTCTTTTGACTGGTTTAATTCCCAGCCATAGGCGGTGTGTAAAGATAACAGACTTCCGGCACTCGTCAGGAGATCTCAGAAACTCAGTGCGGCAATGCACGGCCTTGGAGATATTAAGGTGGGTTTTGAGATCGAGGGTTGGGAGCTGCAAATTACCGTATTACAGTTTTGATTTCGTGCTCGATTCTAACACGCATGTGAAATGTCTGTGAAATTTCCTCACAAAAAAAAAGAAATGGAAGCGTAAGATTAGAGTAAACACGGCATTGACACACATATTGTCCCATAGATGGCACTGCGTTGAGACCGTCGGTCGAAGTTGCCTGCAGAGCAAAAACCAAGTGTTATATATATATATATATATATATGACGCTGCACCGGCCCTTGGCGCTCACGTTCTTCTCCAACGACACAAGCGGCAACGAATGATCTACGTTTGGTACATGGGCTTAAACGACCCAAAATATCACACGGTAAAAGAATAATGAGCGCGAATTTAAGACAGGGTTAGAATTACGTAAGCGAGAGAAAACGCTCGTCTTGCCTCGTCGAGCGTTTGCCTCGCCTACGTGTTCCTGACCATATCTTCGTTTCGTGCTCATTATTATTCTCCCGTGAACATGAATCAACCATGCCAGCAAGGATTAATCCTAATGTGGTACTGACATGAAATTTTTAATATTGATATCCTCCGTTAAATGAAAATCCTAGACGTGTAAACCCTAGATAGAATAGTGACGAGCGTCAGAGCACCGTCAGTGATTTAATATGACAGCTTTTCTACAGACAGTTTCGGTTTCGTTTCCAGGAGGGCACTGTGTCTTGAAGTCACGACGTCAATAAGTGTCAATGGTGTCAATGTCAGTAAGTGGAAGCACGACATTCCGTCGTTTCAGCCACTCGCTCCGACTTGCTCGGTCGTCCGCTGCTACTCCGGCTCTCACAACAGATGACAGCACACGAGGCGACCGTGCAAGCCGCCGCAGCGAGCGTCAGAATTGCTCAATGTCCGTTCCCACGTTACCCCATATTGCTTCAGGACGTCACGACACAGTAACCTCGTGGTAAACTAAGCAGAAAGTGGCTGTAGAAAAGTTATCCCATTAAATTATTTAGGGCGCTCTGAGGCACGCGACTATCTTTTCTAAGGTTTAAAGGTCTGGGGCCTTCATTTGCCGAACAAAAATTAATTATCGAAATTTTTATATAAGGCATATGCGGGATGCCCCAGTCGAGAGCTCCGGACTGACTTTGACCAATTGGGGATTTCTAGCGTGCCGCACACACAAAAACCCTCGCTGCGCGAGCATGTCTTTTTTACATTCCGCCCCACCGATGATGTGGCTAGAAATGGAATTCCCTACCAATATAGCAGGCCATAACCACTGTGCCACCACGGTGGGTGGTATGCAAGAACGACAAAACAGTGGGAGAACACTCAATGAAGTGGCTCATTTTGTTCTTTTTGGCCAGGAAAAAATTTGAAGCTATCTAACGTAAATCCCCGTGTTATCAATACTCTGCTAGGGAAATGTGTTCGAGGACGGCATGGCAGCAATTGCGACCATCTGCGCTAAAATAACCTGGAAAATTAGATCTCAGGTCAAGCCACGTAATCAGACGGGCCTTATCGCCTACTGTGCAGCATTGGGAAGTAACACTCCAACTATATTTATTATAATTTCTAACGTCGAGAAAGTGACAGGGGGTGAGGGGGAGGAGGAGGTCATTATTTAATCCTGTAAACGTTTGCCTGGCTCTGCTACAACAGATGGTAATGATAGTGAACGAAATAACGCCCATAGTTCACTCACAGAAATGATGCATGCACAAAACACGCCAGAACATGTGGCATGCAAGACCAATCAAAGCATCTCGTTGGGACCAGTGTCAGTGTTCAGACAATATTCTCATTGACACTTTTTACCTAATTATAATATTTAAAAGCCGATTGATTAATTAGGACAAATTATGTAATTATGTAATTACATAATTACATAATTTTTACATAAAATTATGTAAAAATGTAAAAAAAATTAATCTGAGTACCTCCAAGCGCCTACAAAGAACGTTACCTTGATTCTGTCCAGCTACGTGGCATCCGCATATTTATGAATTTTGGTGCATGACAGTTGGGACACCTTTTTGCACATTTATTTTGGGTACCACAAGCAGCTCTCCTTTCCCGCTCATCCTCACTGTCGACTGCAACGTAATCATAATTGCAACCTAATAAACTTCCAGCTGTAAATGGTTTCCCTTCTGCAACGCACATAACCCCGCATCCGGCCGCACGCCACCGTGCCTCTAGTCTTAGTCTCATTGCATCGAAGTGCTCTGTCCAGCACCGAGCGTATACACAGGAGTAGCTGGCGAGGAATGCCACTCTCCGGTCATTCTTCACGGCCCAGCGAACCCGCCTTCTTGCAAAAGCACGCATCACCCTCTCGGTTTTCGCTTAGTCTCGTAACACCGCGAAACGGTAGAACGGAGAGAAAAAAATAAAAAAGAGCTCTGGCGTTGGCAACTGGGCAACGCCGAGGAGCGCGGATGCTTCTCCGCTCGGCTCATTAATCTCGGCAGCGGAGAAATTCTTGCTCACTCGGTGACTGCACTGGAGCCGTAGCTTCTCGGAACCAGCAGTTCGACGACCAACCGTCACTGGTCCGGGACGATCCATTTGTTTGCCATTATGATCTATTACGGCCAAGGACGAGCTCCCCGCGAACTTTCTGCGGCCATGTGCTAGCGCTGGCTCGTTCTCTCGTGTTTAGCTACTCGCTGCCTGAGAAGGTTCCTTCATTCCCTTGGAAAGCCATCGGTGTCCTTCTTCTGTGAGTAAATGAACGCGCCGCTCGTCGAAGCACATAGCTTAAGTGAAAATGACAATAAATTATGGATTTCTGAAAATTTATCGGGGATATTCATCGCCGCACACCTTTCTGAATCGCTTTGCGCTACACATTCTCCGAGAATGGACCGCCGCCGTTCGGCCAAGTGAATGGTCGGCCGACCTCCCTTCGAGTGTGAACCAAACGGCCCGCGAGAACGTCCTGCTGAAATGAATAGGAAAAGGGACGCGCGCTTTTTTCACCGCTCGCCCGAGAAACACGCCGAGGAAACAAGCGCGCGTGACCACTCGCGGTAATGCAAGACGCCAGGTGCGCAACGCTGGGCTTCCAGTTAGGACATCGTGTGTTACTGCGAGTACGAAAGTTCTCACGCTGTAGTGGGACGCCAGGAACACAAAAGTCGGAGCAGCTAGCACATCTCAACCTTCTTTTTTTATTTTTTTATGAATTTATTTTCTTAGGTGACCTGTTCTTTTTTTTTTCACATCCGTGCACCCGAAAAGGGTGTACAGATACGAGGTGCAGATCCTTCTATACCCTTATTCACTTTTAAGGGTGCAAATTATTTTAGTGCGTAGATCGGCGCTGCCGCCGGATTTCTCGCCAGCACAGTGCAACTTTTTCGTGTTGTTGCGTAGGGTTACTGCGTCACATTTACACCAGAACACCTTTAGCGCAAGTTATCGCTAAGTTTTAAAAAATCACGGCAGATCCAAAGCACTTGTTGGAGTCTACGTTAAGCGGACACTCCATACTTGAGACATCGTTAACTAGCGCGAAAAAGGCATCGGACGAGAGCGAGAAGCAAACAGGACACAACGCTAGCGTTCTGTCCTGTGCGCTTTTCGCGGTCATGCGATGCGCTATTTTTTCGCGCTAGTTAACGATGTCTCAAGTCTGCAATAGTCACCGACTAGCTCAACTGTCCTCTCTAATTTCGTAACACGTTTGGATTAATTCCTATGCAAAAAGGCACACAACGCGCGAAATATTTTTTTTATTATTTCCTGCTAGGCGCAAGCAACTGTTCACGTTCTTCTCCCGCACCGTTTGCGTGTCACGTGGCTCCGTGGTAGACGCGCGCGTGACTGTAACCGCAGCGGAACAACACGAGCGCAAACAGACGACGCGCATTCCGGCGCCTTCTGCCGCACCACGACGACGACGCTCTGCCGAACGACGGAAATCGCCGTGCCGTCGCCGAGTGGAAATCGGGCTTTACGCGTCAGCAACGAAAATGTTTCTGATTTTTGTTTAATTTCCTCGCGGTAAATGAAGGTCAAAGCCCTCTGTACCCAAGAAAAGAAAAAATGCTGGCAAACGACAGTACGCCTTAACTAATTTGTTGTATTACTAGGTTCTGCAGAAGCGTTTTAATTTCGGTGCGTAGGAGGTGGAGGCTCCCCCTTGAGTCATGATACACTGAGTTGCTCCGCTCCTACAAGCACTGCGGCTGTCACACGAGTGTGCAACCACCAGAAACACAAGCAGTGTTTGTTTTGCTTTTCCTTCTCTACAAGCGATGTCACGTATACCTAGCCTCATCATTACATGACGTCAGCAGATTTCACTTTGATATAACGCCATAACATTGTCGATGACGCCATGTCCAACATTTCAACAATATAGTAATTAATATATTTTATGTGTCTTTCTGAACCTTCTTCCTTTTGGCTAAATATCACCCTATTACGGGCGAGAAACATGTAGTGTGAGTATTTACAACTCCGATGAAATGTGCCAGTATTCTTTTAATAACAGTGCACTTGTCTAAGTAACCTTAACGATTGCGTGTAATACGTGTGGTTTAGTCAAATCACGTGATTCAGAATGCCCACTAATAGTAACGTATAGCACCGACGAAAAGACTTACCGTGGGAAATTGCAGTGCGCATCGGACAACAGAACTATAGTCAGTGACAAGTTACAAAAGGCTACCGCAAATAAACCAGTGTCCGACTCCAAGAGAGTTTGCGTAGGTGCGCCAACCAGTTCCGATCGCTTAGTTCCGTGACATCACGGTGAAGGCGAACGTCTTTCCATATCGGCATCCCTGGATGGATGGATACAATTTGTACGTCCGGCAAGGTTCAACGCGACCCGGGCTCAGGTCTCCCACGGGGGCACGTCAAAGCACTGCCTCAACGGCGCCTCACGGGCATCCCTAGGGATTTTTTTTAAAGCGCGGAGGCACAGAAAACAGCTACAGTGCGGTTTTGTGGGAGGAGCTTGGATTGAACTCGTAGATTGCGATCGAGTATGATTATCCGAAAGTCATTACGTTTTGAACTGAATGGTTGCGGGTTAACCAGTAAAGTCTTTACCAACTGGCTGTTCTAAACTGCAATCGCGGCCGAAATTAATTCAGGCAACAGGAAAATTCAGAGCGGCGGGTGCCGTGCACATATTCGGAGTATTTGCCCATTGTCCATCATTGCGAATTGTTGCGCAATTTCTTAATGCTACCTGTTATTTTGATTATCCTTATTTCTCCATTGGTTCCTCGAATTGCGATGCTTGCAGTGACAGCTGGACAGTCAAGACTTTAATAATTAATGCGCTTCCTGGTCACAAAGGCTTTAAGTTCATTGATGGGGTTCAACAACACATTCCTCACCATGGACGAACTGGGTTCGTCGGCACGTTTTGTTTTTTTTTAATGCTTTTCACTTTATTGAACTACTGCAATACAGTCGGCGAGATGATTTCGTCTCAGTGTTTTACCGTGCTCCTGGTGGATGGCAGCACAAATTAAATAAGGCAACGCTGACACAAAGCAGTAAATTATGGTGGAGAAAATTTTAAATGAGTTGAAAACTGCGGTCCTTAAATGTGGCGCCGCCGGTTAAGTTGCAGCTATAGCCTCGTTGGCTTCGTCACAGAAAAGAAAGGCTGACTTGAGTGGAACTGCTCCTAGAGTGGTGTTCGGTAGGTTGAGGAAGCACCGGCCCTCACAGTATCTCGACGCACTCAGCCTGTCGCGAAAAAAAATGGAAAACGAAGAGATCGGCGCTCCTGATCCGTTTCGCGCCGCATGGCAGCGGCACCAATGCGATGTAAACAATGCCGCTCGAGGGCATGCCACCAAAAAGCAAAAGGCTACATTTGGTCAAAAGTCAGGATAATATAATGCGGTGAGGTTCTACATAGGAGCAGGTTTTTTGCACGGAGGGTGCGAGGAGCAGCAGGCACCCTCCGCGTGCATTTCCGAGCACTCGCCTTTCCGACGAAGTCCGCCGCGTTGAAGAGCGCCATCAGGATGACGGGCATCCACGAGCCCAGGCGGCAGGACACGATGCGGCTCTCGATGCCCGGGAACAGGGACAGCGTCACCATGTAGACCAGCGCCATGCTGATCATGTAGGGCCACACCTTGCGCCCCGCCTGGTACCGAGCCACCACGCCACCTGCGACAGCGGGGGAGTGCGAAGTTGGAGAAGCGCCGCAGTGAAAGGCAGGCGGGGAGGCGAGCACACGCACTGGAGCCCCCCCCCCCCCTCCGCTCGGGAGCCATGGCACACAGATCGAATTCCTGGATAACGAGAGACGTCCTACATCTAAAAAGAAAACTTAAGCGCCTTAAAAAAAGGGTCGGCTACAGACATCGTTAAAACCACTCGAACGGCGTTTAATGAGGCGTTGAAACGTTCCAAATGGCATTATTTCCAACATACCCCACCAATCTTTTTTTAAAGAATCACCTCAGAAGTTCAGGGACATATTGAATCAGGCTAAATATGTGTTGACGAGATACAACTCGATGGTGTTCGAATTGTTGACGAGGAGGCCATTGCGGAACGTTTTAACTTATATTTTCACAGCGTGTTTTGCGTCCTTTGTAAAACCCTCACTCACAACCCTGTATCGTGCTCTGATGTATCATTACAAGGTGTTGCGGCTATGCTTCTTAACGTGAAGCGTAAAGAACCTGGCCTTAATGGTCTTCCAAATGCGTTCCTTCGTCGCTACGCGGAAATGCTCGCCCCACTCCTTGCGCGCATTTTTCGCGCATCCATATCATCTGCGGATCTACCAACTGACGCCAACTTACGCGAACGGCGCTTGTGGTGCCCATACACAAGACAGCTGACACATTGCCGATTTGAAATTGTCGTCTTCTATCTCTGACTTCTTCGAACTGTAAGATGCTTGAACATGTTGCTAATTAAATAATGAAGTCTTTAACAGATAACAACAATCTCTCCTCTTTTCAACATGGTTTTAGGAAGGGCTTTCCTACGGTCACACAACTAACCACAGTAATTCACAATTTTGCAAGGTTTATCGACAAGTCTAGTCAAACAGACCATCATCTTTTGGACTTTCAAAAAGCGATCGCCCTTGTTTCACATCAAAAGGTAATCCTCAAGCTAAAATACACTGGCCTCCCCTCTTTCACAATAAACTGGATTTCCACCTACTTGGCAAACCACACACAGTCGGTTTATGTTAATGGTCACCACTTGCGTCGTTTGCCAGTAACCTTCGGATTACCACAATGTAGCGTACTGGGACCACTCTAATTTTTTTTTTATTTTTATTAATGATATTGTTAGCTCTATTACTGAACCAGTACAAATACGTTTGTTCGCAGATGACTGAATTTTGCTTCACGAGATTGCTTACCTAGAGGCTCAGGAACTTTTTAATACTAACCTTCATAACATCTATTCATGGTGTAATGAATGGGACATGAAGCTGAATGAGGAAAAAACAGTATACATGCAGATAACAAAAAAAAAAGACGTAGGTGGGCTTTTCCCTACAGTTTTCCTACTCATCCTCTCGTCGAAGTCAATGAATATAAATATTTGGGGTTTACAATAACTAACAACCTAAGTTGTAATTCTCATGCCTCCAATGTATTTGCTGCAACATTTCGCAAACTTTGTATTCTGCGTCATAAACTAAAGCAAGCACCACCAGAGACTAAACTTCATGCATACAAATCACTCATTAGGGCGAAAATGAAATACGCATGCCACCGTTATGAAACACAATATTAATGCACTGGAAATGATTCAGCGGAAAGCAGTTAGGTTTATTTTTTCCAAGTACCGTATGACCGACTCACCGACAACTATCATGCCCGATCATGGTATACAGACATTACAACTACGGCGGAATATTCTACGGATTAAATTTTTTTTTCTACTCAAAAATAATAAATTTTCGATTCATCCTGCTCCATATGCCCAATCATTAACCACAAGACTAATCAGACATCACCTATCTGAACCATTAGCTCCCTATCAAACAAGAACTAATGCCTTCAAATTTCCTTTTTTCCCCGTGCTATTGAAGAATGGAACACAGCTATCACTATTATATTTAAACACCACTGACTGAATTAATCTGATTAATTTTTTATCTGTTAACTTCGCAACAAAGATGTAAACGTTTTGTTTTCTTCTGCACGCTTGTATGAATATTTCTTGCAATTTTACCACTCCTGCTAGGGCTCGCATGCGCCTGCAGTATTTTGTGAATAAATAAATAAATAAACTCGTGCACAGGCGTGACAAGTCGAACCACAGGAATGAGCCCAGCTCATCTCCCATGGCGACTAGCAGTTCCAGAAATAGTCACTTCAATTCCTGGAGTAGGTCACTAATGTGATATGCCCGTAGTTGCGATAAAGCAATTCACTTGATCATATCTTTACACTAAATATGTAGATTGCATTCACGTGTATACCGATTGATCACGCTGAGAACTAAGCTCTGCATCTGCGTTTTATGTACCAGCATACCAAGAGAAAAGAGCTTATAAGCCACTTGACAACGTCGACAACGGCAGAACATTACGCAATACTTTCTGCTTTACGTTGCATATGCCAGCAGTCAGAACCACTTCGCTGGGTAATTCTGAGTCCCTCACAAGCCTGATTGCTGTGCCTAAATGAAATCAGCTTAAGAAAAGCAAACAGCACATTGACATACGAAATGCAGAAAACATTCGCCATAGCGAAAGATCTACAAGAAGACATAACTTTCCAGTGGATTCCAAGTCCCTGTAAAATCATAGGAAATGTAACAGCTGATCCCACAGCACATGCAGCACATCAAGAGAATGAATTATCACTACTTCCTATAGCGGCGAGTGGTGCGCCATGTCTATTGAACAAGCTATGTGGTAGGTTGTCCAAGGTTCATAAATGATGCGGAGAGCTCCCGATTATATAATATAGATCCGGGAATAGAATTCAATGCTCCCTTTAAATTAGTCGGTCTGTTGAAAAAAAGCTGTATAGGCACAGCCTTCGGCTAGGCTGTGCCTATACTGAAAGCTTCCTGTATAGAATAAAATAAACTAACAGTGCTACATGCCCGTGTGAAGAGGCTGAAGAAGACATAGAACACCTTCTTCTGCACTGTAAAAATCGTGATGTTCCCCGAAAGAACCATTCGAAGAATCAACATGGCTTGGATAGACAGCCATGGGCTATCCTTAGGAGAAATTCTAGGTCCATGGCCAACAGAAAAACTTCAAACCATCGATGCGCGCGTCTTAGTACAATTTTTGGAAGAATCAAAAATATCACAAAAATACTAAGCCATACAATCGTTATTACGCGCATTGTTATTGTTAACAGGCACCGTTAATTACATGTTCATTGTGTCTTCGTCTTCATGTCGCAACCGTATTTCTTGTATTGAGAGTGCGACATTCAAGTGCCCAACATCTTCTGTGTGAACATCTTGGTTTTGCGAACATTTATGCTGTGTGAATTCATGTGTTGCGTGTGAGCCCTTCGGTTTTGTGAGCGTTTATCCAATGTGAACTGTTCTGTTGCGCGAACATTTATTTATATTGCAGTACTGAGACTTAGCACTTCAATGTTCGTTACTGTGTTTATTAGTCAAGTTTTGTTATTGCTGACAACTTTGCGGCGATGACTATCATGTAAGAGAAGAGCAGCAGCCGGCGCCCATAGGCGTATATACCGGGGGGGGGGGGGGGGGGGGGGGTTATCCCAACACTGGGGAGGGGGGACGAAGTACGTCTTCATTACTTCAGCGTTGTGACGGCGAGTGCTCGAGGTCTTCGAGTGAGATGTGTTTATATTTGTCTGTACGTGCACGACACCATGCTTGTCATAGGTGTCTCTACCTGTTCGGGGAGAGGTGTGCCGCCTCCCGCACTCAGAATTGAAAATGAAAAGTAGGCCATTTATACACCCCCCACGCACACACACGTGTGAAAGTAGGCACTGTCGGCTTTACACTGCCCAAATACAAGAAAACAACAGCTGAGGCCAAGTTTTCCCTCAGAATTGGTTGAGTTGAGTTGAGTTAAGTTGAGTGGTTGTAGGCTACTGGGCTGCGTTTGGCAGGCATTCTCAGATCATGAACAGCCAGTTGCCATTATCCCTCAAGAGAAAAGTGTATAATAGCTGTGTCTTACCAGTACTCACCTACGGGGCAGAAACATGGAGGCTTACGAAAAGGGTCTACTCAAATTGAGGACGACGCAACGAGCTATGGAAAGAAGAATGATAGGTGTAACGTTAAGGGATAAGAAAAGAGCAGATTGGGTGAGGGAACAAACGCGAGTTAATGACATCTTAGTTGAAATCAAGAAAAAGAAATGGGCATGGGCAGGACATGTAATGAGGAGGGAAGATAACCGATGGTCATTAAGAGTTACGGACTTGATTCCAAGGGAAGGGAAGCGTAGCAGGGGGCGGCAGAAAGTTAGGTGGGTGGATGAGATTAAGAAGTTTGCAGGGACGGCATGGCCACAATTAGTACATGACCGGGGCAGTTGGAGAAATATGGGAGAGGCCTTTGCCCTGCAGTGGGCGTAACCAGGCTGATGATGATGATGATGAAGAGGCTACTGGTGGGGTTAGCCTTGCAGTAGCTGCCGGCAATTGCTCCACCGTAGCGACACCTAAAATACATAAATCATATAAATCAGACACAGACCTCACAACTACACATAGTCACTCCTAAGGTCACCATGTTGAGGTCAAATCCGTGTCCTGCAGGTAATTTAAAAGAAGGCGAGAAACTTCCTTCCTATCTAACTGGTTCCCGCGCGGGAAAACAATGTCCTGAAGAGAACTGTGGGGAATTCCTGTCTTTTTGAGGGACCCGAATAACACGCTCCTTTCCGCGTTATACAGAGTACAGCACATAAGGTAATGTTCTATGTCACCGCACACACCACACGTTGAACATAATGGAGACAACGCCAGGCCAGTCTTACACATCCACGCAGGGGTACGAGCAGAGCCCGTGCAAATGCGGAGCAGTAAAGTGGCTTGGTTTCTTTTGAGACCCTTAGTCACACATGGCTTGTGAGGTGAGCTCCACAAAGAGCTGAAGTGGCACGACACCGCTTCTCTAAAGAGTCTCTTGTCCTCTTGAGGCACTTTTCTCAAAGGATTCCCAGACAGCGCTCTATGGGCGAGGCTGTCCGCCATCTCGTTGCCTATGATACCTATGTGCGAGGGCACCCATTGGAAACGTATGGGGAAGCCTTTGATATGGAGATTGTGCACCGAGCGTAGGGAGCTTAGACATAAAGCATCAGTAGGGAACCCATGCTCTAACCTTTGAAAGGCGGATTTCGAATCTGTGAGAATGACAACGGGTTGAGGCGTACAAAACCGTAGCTTCTTTAGAGCTGCCTCAATGGCAACGCTTTCGGCAGTTGTGGAGGACACGACTGCAGTGAAGCGAACCGACCAATCATACTTCAAAGCGGAAATGTGAAAAGCAGCTGCACTAGATCCTCTGACCTTGTCCACAGAGCCATCAGTAAAAATTTGAAGATGACTTGCATATTCAGTGTCAAGGTGTTCCAGTACGAGCGAACGCGTTGCCGCCAAAGGAGAACTCCGCTTAGCACGAACGTGAGGAATTGTCAACGAACAATCGAGGCTCGCGAAAGACCAAGGTGGTTTCAACCTCTTAGTTCGACCTCTAGCGTCAAGATCCAGGTAACCAAGAGTATTAAGGGCCAAGTACAGAAAGGCTCTTGGCGTTCCGCAGACTGCTCCTAACAATGCAGTACTTTATGAGTCTCTATCGAGACCTCTTAGTTTAGTCGCTTCACAAATGTTATTGATGTAAATTGGCCGCCTTAAACAGACGATAGACGGTCGAGGCCTTCTACAGAGCCTTCGAAAGAGATCCGAGTCCGTCAGAATTGGGCTCACATAGGTACGATTTTTTTATTACGTATTCCCTGGTTTCGGGCCTGGCCTGCACGTGCTGTAGCAGATGGCGCGTTACTCCTTACGTTGCGTTGTGAGACGTCTGCGAGACGTGCCTTGCAAGCCTGCATTACTGAAGAGCCTATCGCTAGGCTCTCCAAAACAAGGTTAATCTTCCATCACTTGCACCATCCCGTGTTTCTTGGGGCGGTCTAACCTAACCATCTTTGAAAACACAAAATCAAATTTGGTTTTACAATTTACCGGTATATTATCAGTGTTGCCATATCAAAAATTTTGACGCAAGCTTTTGTGACTTTTTGTCATTTTACGGCACAGTTTGCTATTTATGCAATCATTGACTTTTTTAGTGACTTGAATGAACAGTTGGCGATATCTTAACGACTTCTGAGTTAGAAAGATTGCTTGGGAAATGGCCTTCAGGAACGCGCTTTGATATTCAAAAGCCATATGCAAGTGGCCGAAACTTGCATGTAGAGAATGATTGTACTGAAGGCACTGGGCAGTGGGCACGGTGCTGGTGAAGGAGACGACGAGAAGCGCTTGCTTGCCCCTTTCTCTATACCACTGACTTGTTTCGGCTTACCGATGCAAAAATAGCACTAGTGCTGCTAAGCGAACGCCTCCATCGTACTATATATATATATATATATATATATATATATATATATATATATATATATATATATATATATATATCTTGCGAGACAGCTGTTAAGCCTCAACAGTTTTATTGCGCTGGTCGCGCGCTGAAGACGATGACTCACAATTTCTCGCACAATCCATGAGCGCGAACTGGGGTCCACAGCAACACTTCGTCTTCAGGGTGGAAGGAAACGACACGGTGAGATGCATCATAGCGAATTTTGCGGTCTTGCTGACTGGCGTCGGTGTTGAGGCGGGCACGTTGGCGACACCGTGTAATGCGCGAAACGAACTGCTCACACACTGATGTGGACGAAGGCACAGGGACACCGAAGAAAGAAGCTTCGAGGATAGTGAGCGGTTGGCGACCATACACGAGGAAAAAGGGCGAGTATCCCGTAGTGCGTTGGACGGCCGTGTTGTATGCGAAAGTGACGAATGGTAGAATGACATCCCAATTGGTGTGGTCAGGGTTGATGTACATAGATATCATGTCGGACAGCGTGCGATGAAAGCGCTCTGTGAGACCATTAGTTTGAGGGTGGTAGCTGGAAGTCATTTTATGGATGGTATTGCACGCACGGAGAACATCGTCGAGAAGTTTAGAGAGAAACGTCCTGCCGCGGTCACTCAAAATGACACGTGGGGCTCCGTGCCGCAAAAAGATGGCTTCCAAGAAAAAGGCTGCAACCTCCTCTGCGGATCCCGAAGATAGTGCGGCTGTTTCAGCGTACCGTGTCAAGTGGTCTACAGCTGCGACGATCCATCGTTTACTGCCGGTGGTTAAGGGTAGCGGTCCACAGAGGTCGATACCAACGACTGCGAAAGGAGCTTCAGGACACGGGACAGGTTGGAGCAGTCCAGCCGGAGGTGAGGTCAGTCGTTTGCGGTGTTGGCAGAGCGAACAGGAAACCACGTATTTCGTAAGCTGGTTGCAAGTCCAGGCCAAGAGAAGCGGCTGCGAATTCGCTCGTAGGCTTTATGGAAACCAAAGTGATCGGCAGTAGGATCGTCGTGAAAGGTCTCCATTATCTGGGCCCGAAGTGATCGGGGAACGACAGGAACCCAACTGTGTCCTTCGGGATGAAACACGTACCGGCATAATATCGAATTTTCGATCTTGAAGTTCTTCAACTGCCGACGGAGCCGAGCGTTAGGTGGGCGAGATGATCCGCGAATACGTTCCATAACGGAGTGGCAGTAGGAGTCATTGCGTTGGCTAGAGGCAAACCTATGAGAATGGCTGGATGGGAGCTGGTCGAGAGCTGCGAGCGAAGGGAATTCAGGCTACGCGCCCTGCGGTTTCCTCACGGAAGGTGGTAAGCAAGCAGCGTTTGAAGACGGTGGTAAGGGACAACGAGAGAGAGCATCGGCATCCTGGTGTTTCTTTCCAGACTTGTAGGTGACGTCGAAGTCATATCCTTGTAAACGGAGTATCCAACGGCCGAGACGTCCCGTTAAATTCTTTAGCGTCGCGAACCAGCACAAGGTGTGGCGATCAGTAACGACCGCAAAGTGGCGGCAGTGCAGATAAGGCCGAAACTTTTGGACGGACCAAACAACGGCAAGACACTCTTGCTCGGTAATGGTATAATTTTTATCTGCAGCTGTTGGCGTGCGACTTGCATATGCAACCACATGTTCTTCAGAATTTTGCTGACGTTACAGAAGAACAGCGCCGATACCATGCCCGCTGGCGTCAGTATGTAGAACAGTGGGTTAGGTGTTGTCGAAACGACAAAGCACAGGTTCGGACGTGAGGGCACGCTTGAGGGCGTCAAAAGCAGTTTGGTATTCGTCCGACCATACGTAGGGAGCTCCAGAAGGAAGGAGTTGACGGAGCGGCGCCGCAATGGTGGCAAAGTTACGTATGAAGCGCCGGAAATACGAAGCTAGGCCAAGGAAGCTACGCAAGTCTTTGGCGCGTTGAGGCCTGGGGAAGCAGAGGACAGCGGGGTCGGGTCGAAGGCCCTCCTTGCTGACAAGGTGTCCGAGCACTTTAATGGTTTTGCTGGCGAAGTGGCCCTTTTTTGCATTCAGCTGAAGGCCAGCAGCTGAGAGGCATGTCAGGACTTCTGCAAGTGCTGATGGAAGGTCGACGAAAATATAATGTCGTCAAGGTAGCATAAGCAAGTGTTCCACTGTCGGCCCCGTAGTACGGTGTCAATCATCCGCTCAAATGTGGCGGGAGCATTACACAGGCCAAAAGGCATTACGTTAAATTCATAAAGTCCATCGGGTGTGGAAAAGGCGGTTTTCTCCTTGTCTGCTTTGTGCATGGGTATCTGCCAGTATCCTGAGCGTAGATGGAGGCTGGAGAAATACTCCGCGCCTTGTAATGAATCTAAAGCATCATCGATTCCGGGCAGTGGATATGCATCTTTGCGGTTTATTTTGTTCAAGGCATGGTAGTCTGCGCAAAATCGCACTGAGCCGTCTTTTTTACGCACCAAAACGACGGGTGACGACCAAGGACTTGAAGATGGGCGTATTATGCTACGACTCAGCATGTCGGCAACGTGGGTATCAATGATTTGTCGTTAAGCGGAAGAAACGCGATATGGCCGCCGGCGCACGATGGTAGTTCCATCTGTGTGTATGCGATGAGCCGTCGCAGAAGTCTGTCCCAGAAGAGAAGAGTGGACGCCGAAGCAGTCTTTATGCTTGGATAACAACGCCAGTAACTCCCCCGTCTCCTGCGGCGTTATATCGGAGCTGATGGTACTAACGAGATGAGAAGCAGAGACCGGATCCATAGCTGTGGGTGGTTGTGAAACAGCCGTAGTCGAGGTAAGCACAGAGACAGGCTGAGTGTCCAAGACACACATGAGAATGGCGCCTTTAGAAAGCAGGACTGGCTCATTGGTTGTGTTGAGTACCGCCAAAGTGGCCATGCCGTTGGTGAAGCGAACAAGGCTAGGTGCCAGAGCAATCCCTTTGGATAAGCAACGGTCTGACGGTACAACTAAAACGCCACCATCGGTGATGTCAGAGTTAACTGCAAGGAGTTGTTCGCAACCAGGGGGCACCATACAATTGTCAGCAGTTCGTAAGCGAAGGCGCGGTTCGTGCACGTCGTCGGAATTGTCCGTCTCTGTCAAGTTAACGAGGCGTTCACGGGACGAGAAGAAAGCCGACGTCGAAGAGAGAAAGTCTAACCCTAGTATAAGCATGTGAGCACAGGATGTCAACACTGCGAACTGGATATGGTGGCGTATCCCGTCGATCGAAACTCTAACGGTGTATTGCGCCGATGGCCAAATCACAACCTTATTTGCACCACGAAGAAGAGCTCCACTGTAAGGTGTAGTTACTTTGCGTAGACGAGCGCGCAAGCCAGCGTGAATAATAGAAATAGCTGCTCCCGTATCAAGCAATGCTAGGACTGGTACACCAGCTACGCACACGAATAAAGTATTGGCCGGGCACGCTGGAGGAATTGTAGTCTGTGCGAGCCATGCAGCTTTCCCTCCAAAGACTGCACCATCTAGTTTTCTGATCGGTAGTCAGGAGTGCGGGTGGCAGGTTGCATGGGTGATGTCGAGCGTCGGAGAGGGGAGGGCGAGCGGCGGCGCCCTGGACGGTAGTTGCGAGGCGCTTCGGGAGGTGGAGAAAGTGAGCGTGGGGAGAGCCG